>NC_049203.1:5138474-5208474 GCF_013347855.1 Anguilla anguilla
GACGCCGTTGTTTCACCGCTGAGTTTAATAACAAATCTGCAGCAAAAAAAAAAAAAAGATCAATTGCACTTTCAGGGTATGATGTCATAATGGGCCAGTCATCTCCTTGTTTTAGGAGACACCTTGGACCAGTGGAATAGTGAAAAATCCACATGGACACTGACCAGCTCTTGCTGAGGTTTAGTGCGTTTAGTGGGGTTTCCAGATTATGATGACCAGCCAAATAAACATGAGCAAGCTGAGCATTCAAGGGTCAGTATCTTTTAACATGGCTAGGTCTGCGAGTACCGTGGGCTGTAATTGCCCTGTACCAGAAGCTCACCAGTCTTGCCCAAGAAGCTTTAGTGCAGTGGTCTCCAACCCGGGTCCTGGAGAGCTACAGGGTCTGCTGGTTTTCATAGTGACTCTGCACTTCATGAATCAATTAGAGCAGTTGATTACACAGTTAACTCAACTCACCTGGAGTCTTGGGTCTCAACAGGGTGCTGATTTTAAGGTGAAAACAAAAACCAGCAGACCCTGTAGCTCTCCAGGACCAGGGTTGGAGACCACTGCTTTAGTGTATGCACTGGCTTTTGTTCTAGTTGCAAAATGCAAAAAAAAAAAAGTAAAAACCTGATTTAACTAATCAAGGTTTTGACAAAAGATTAGCTGACGAGTTGAAGCAGGTGTCTCACTACAACAAAAGCCCGTATCAACACCCACCAACCTAACACGAGATTGGGGACCCTTGTTCTCTACTGTAAATACTGTACATTCCATCGTGATCACGTGGGGGCAGGAAGATACACACAGACAACTGAAGCAAAACCCGGGTGCACTCCCACTGCCGACAAAAGGGGCTAGAATGAAATAAGCTTCAGGTCTGAGCTGGGGAGGATAGCCATAGCCATCATCGGGTCTTTGATCCAGAACCTGCTGGACACTGTCTGACCACACATGATGATAATTAGCTTTCATGACCATTTTACTCTCCATGCTTACTTTACTGCTTTTGTCTAACTGTTGTGTGTAGAGGATGTTTTGTTTAGGTGACGTTACTACGTGAGTAAGAAAAATAATATATTCAATCTATTCCACTTCATTGGTTACCGTAACCCGGTTAAACCAGGCAGCCACGTTCCGCTCATTATGGGAAATTATGTCTCATCACAATTTCCGACTCGCACTGTCCACAGAGTATCAGTATTACATTAGCCATCTACTAGTTCTATACAGAATGGCACGAAGTCGGCGAGAACGTTAACTTCGGGTAGGGTGGCAGGGAACAAGCACATTTATCGTTCCAACTGCAAACAAAAGGCGCCTCCGAAGAAGGTATATGGAATACCATGTGTTTGAACAATGTCACAGCAGTGTATCCCGCTAGTAAGACTCTAAGGGTGCGTATTGTTGGGAATAAACAGCGAAAAGACTTGTGCACTGAATCCTAGCCTTCACACTTTAGCAATTCCGTACCTTCATCCAGTCAATAAATCTAACATAAACGCGACTGGGCAGCTAGCCTATGTTACTGCCGGGTGACGCACGGGAAACTGAGATGCTAGCTAGTAAGCTAAATATGGTAGCTAATTGACACGGGTCAAAAAGACAGGGCTTAAAGCTAACACCTTTATGGCTAGCTACAACAGACAGCGTTTTAGACAACAAAAATGAAAGTAAAATTGAATGTCTTATATGACCAGAACGCGCCGCTTACGACACTCGTGGGCGCTGGTTCTAGCGGTTTCAGGGTCAATGCAAAAGAGCTACAATCAATATTACTTACCGCAATCACTGATGTCCGCACAGCCTCCGACACACTCTGCCGGAGTTCCGCCGCCGTTCCCGGTTTACTCAACCTTTTGGTAAATTTCCGTACTTCGGACATTTTTCATCCAAGATCATGAACTGTTTCCGTGTGCGAATGTGGATGTGGACATGCCGCGGTGCTCGTCTGCAGTTGTGACAGATGCGGAGCGGACCAGAGGTGGCGTCTCGAGGCGCGGCTGCTGAGGAGAACCCGAAACACACAGTAGCATCCGCGCTCCTCCTCTGTCCCGAATGAACTTCTCTTTGCTTCACGTGCAACGCACGCACGCACGCACGCACACACAACCAAACACATAAGTGCGCTTTTTTCGGGCAAATTGCTGAATGTAATACCATTATGTAGCCTATCGGACTTACGTCAGCAGTGATGTTGCTTTTTTATTTTTAAATTGAATGTTCTTATGTGTCGCTTTAAATAAGCCCAACCTGTTATACAGTTACAATTAGGCACACAGGTGCATACACACACACGTCTGTGCGAGTGTGTGTGAGAGACGGACAGTGAGAGAGAGACAGAGAGTATCTGCAAAGTGAAAATTCGATGTTAACTTGGCAGCACAATTGGAATCACAGCGGTGGGGAAAAGTTGGGGAGTTGCGCCCTCCAGTGGAAAATATTGAAAACGATTATACTTCGTAGAATTTAAGATAAAAATTAAATCCACAAAGCCGATGAAGCCATGTTTTTTTAAATTAATTAATTGGGACTATAATGTCAATTATGAAAAATGTCGAAAATGCAATTTCTTGTCACATGAATGATAATACATTTGGCTTAGATAAAGCATTGTAATAAACCAGAACCTTGTAAAATCATTTTTCTTAAGTGTAATGACCCATATGTTAAGATGACCCACTGTATGTCTGCAGAAGGGCACCCGGACATATAAAAACACATTTGGCACTATGGTCTTTAATTCACTACAGATAAGAATGTATATGTGGTAATACCATTATTCAACCAGTAGGTAGAGGCAATGTCCAATGAATGTTTATTAAAGTTTGCCTAAGAAATATGGTGGACACAGCACAATCTTTTTTTAAGATGAAAGTGAGGCTCTATGAAATAAAGTGCTGCGTAGGTAGAGGCCTGAGTGTAATATGGAAGAGTGTGTGCACGTGGCGCTGTGTCTAAAAAAAAAAAGGGCTGTAGAGAAACGAGAGTGATCCTGTCCTAAATGGATGGTAAATGGACTGCATTTATATAGCGCTTTTATCCAAAGCGCTTTACAATTGATGCCTCTCATTCGCCAGAGCAGTTAGGGGTTAGGTGTCTTGCTCAAGGACACTTCGACACGCCCAGGGCGGGGTTTGAACCGGCAACCCTCCGACTGCCAGACAATCAGTCTTACCTCCTGAGCTATGTCATCCTGACTGACCGTACCCCAACGTGGCACCTCAAAGCAAACCAAGGCATTCTAGACACCTCCCAGACACACCTTTACCTGTAGAATAGGCTAAAGAAGTACGTTTTGAGCCTACACCGAAAAGACAGAGAGTGTCTGATGTCCAGACATGCAAAGGGAGATTACTCGGTAAGACACAAGCTCCGTGAGAGAAAGCATTGCCTCCTATTTTCATTTTAGACATACTTGGGATTTTCAAATAGCCAGCATTTTGTGAGCGAAACGGTCTTGGAGGGGAGTAAAGGACAAAGAAGATATTCTGGGGCCAAACTGTTTAAAGCCTCATACTCTACGTCAGGAGTAGAGGAGTAGGTCTTATCATCGTATCGTCAGTTTCTAAATTTGGCAGGTGGCCACTGAAGAGATCCGAGCACCAGACTGATAATATCAGTTCGATGCTTGCATGCCTTCGTTGATTAAATCGTATCTGTAGGTACCCTCGGGGGCTGCATTCTGGGCAACTTCTGTGCCAAATAAGCATTACATTACATTACATTACATTGCATTACATTACATTTATTTGGCAGACGCTTTTATCCAAAGCGACGTACAAAAAGTGCATTTCATGGTCATGGACAACTACAAAACACAGGTTCAATAAGATACAATACTTATTTTGTACGGCTATTTCTAGCAAAGAACACAATTTGGTTCAGTGACTCACAGTGAACACTATTCTGACCTAATCTCTGCAAAGCCAACTAGGCAGAAGAACAAGCATTAGGACAAATATAAATTACCAAAAAGTGCTGGGATGGGGGAACATGTAATGAGTGTCATGAAAGGGGGGGGGGGGGGGTGGATTTAGAATGAAATATACAGAGTGGTGGTAGTTAGTCCAGGTATAGTCTGAAGAGATGAATCAATAAGGGACTACAGATGAAATTTAGCTATCAAGCCTGTTCTGGGGCAGTTACTAACTCTCCATTGTCCCTTTCAAATAAACAAAATAAAAAGAAAAAAAAATTATTTGGAGCATTTCAAGGCTTAATTAGTGTAACCAGACAATAAAGTATCACGGTAATCCAACAAACGCACAATCTTTTTCTTATCAGCACCTGGCAGGGAAAACAAATTCCTTAATTTAGATACAATGTGTTCCTCCAGTAAAAGGCCACTCTTGTCATCTTATTAATAATAAAAAAAAGTGATCAGAATCGGTAGTCACACAAAGATTTTTTTACAACTGAATTAGCTCATAGCCTTCAAGCCATCTAAATTTAAGGTAAAGTGGGGATCTATCTCTCAGTGATTTGGGGTTTAACTAAATTTAACTAATACCTCAGACTTATCTGAATTCGACACATTCAAAGGACGTTCCATGTCATCCAGGTCTTTATGTCTTCACAAAAGACCTCTATTAAGCTGGGTAGCTGTGCGTGGCTAAACGGATGTATAAAGTTATGTGTCATCTGCGTAGCAGGGGTAATTAACATCACGTCTGCACGTAATGTCCCTAGGTGGAAACACGTTCCAGTCCCTTCTCTGATAACTCCTCTGGTCCCCTCTGGTAACTCTCCCAGCATACGTAACTCATGAAGCCCTGCACAATCCTTTGGTGTGCGAAGAGGCTCAAAAATGTGGGCCTTCTAATTCTGAAATGCGACTCAATGCAGCCCTGGGAAACTGCAACAGGATATGAAATCACATAGCCTGGAGAATCTCACTCGCTGTTTCAGCAAGGCTGGGGGGGTGGGGGTGGGGTGGGGTGGGGTGGGGGGGCAACATCCTGTGCAATGTTTTTTTTGTCCTTGGCCATCAACCTCTAGTCAGAATTCAGGTCTAGGCAAAATTAGGTGTACAACACACATGTTTCAAGTTTCAACCAATCAGGGTCTTACATTTAATTAGTACCAAGACCTACTTACTCGGCTTGTGGGTTCGGCAGGACGTGCTCTCTCTGATTTCTCTGAACTTCTCTGTACATCATTTCTAAGCACCAAGGGAGGCAGTGGGCAAGGCCACAAATGGTCTCAATCATTTCAAATATCTGATTGAATATCTATACACAAACACAAACACACTCAAACACACAAACATACACACATATACACTCATGCACCCACACAAACAATCATGTAAACTGATACACTCACACGTACACACACATGATATATGGTAGCTCTTGTTTAATCAAATATCTACAAACATGTACACACGCATAAACACACGTACACACATGTACACACTCGCGCAGACACATACTCACATGTACGCACTCACAAACAAACACACACAGTATGTGGTAGCTCTTGCCTAATCAAATATCTACACACACCCACACATGCGCACACACACACACACACGGTGAGCGATAGCACTTTGTTTTTGAAGCACAGACAGACAATCTAGAACAGTGGGTGGAATTAGCTCTTTCACTATCTTGTGTTGGGCGGCATGGCGGTGCAGTGGGTAGCACTGTCCCACTCAGAGCAAGAAGGTCCTGGGTTCGAATCCTGGCCTGGGTCTCTGCGGAGTTTGTATGTTCTCCCTGTGTCCGACATGCAGGTAGGCTGAACCGAGACTGCCCATAGGTATGAGTATGTGAACGGTGAGTGAATTGTGTGTGTGCCCTGCGATAGATTGGCAGTATTCATGCCTCTCGCCCAATGCACTCTGGGATAAGTTCCAGCACCTCCTGTGACCCTGCCCAATTTAAGCGGGTGCAGATAATGGATGGATGGATTAAGTTGTGTTGTCTTGGGCCAGCAGCTAGAAGCTAAAGTTTCCTTGGGAGGATCCCAGAAAATATGCAGGTTTATGTCTGATCAGGGCTCAAATGAATGAACCCCAGCATTGCTGGTGGATGCAGAGCCATTGGTTCAGAGAAAGACACACTTCTTCCTCCTCTAATCAAATAAAAATCAATGTGCAGCAAATGGATGGGAACACAATACAGCAGGATGTGTTGTCTTTTGCTCAAAATTCTGAAATTGCATCCACATTCCCTATCATCTGTTACTATTAACTATGTTTAACTTCTTAATCAATCTTATTAACATTTCTATGGTGCATGTTCACTAAGAAAAGAGATCAAGAAAAGTGCAGTCAAGAGGTCATCCTTTTTTTTCGTAAAAAAAAAGGATCAAGTGGGGTCACACCTCAGCAGGAAATGAGCTGCAGTTTCCAATGTGTGATAATTCTCGATGAAAATTATTTTGAATATGCTGAAGAGTTTCACTTGATTATGATACAGAAATAACAACTGTATAGATATAACTCTGATATGATAAAAATGGAATAATGACACAAATATTAGCCTGTTTGAACAGCCAATCAAATATGCCCCTGACATGTGACGTCTTACTCTTCAGTGAATCACTGGAAATTATCACCTCAAGTCCTCCTCTTATCTGTACAGTTTGAGTTTTACAGGGCAGAGGACAAACAGGGTCTCAGGCAAAGGAGAGTCTCTAGAAGAGGAGAGTTCAGATACAGTGATGCCACCACTCTGTGCTGTTCTTCTGCTTTTCAGCAAAGTCTGTGAGTGTTTAACTGTTATTAACTTATCAGCCAAAATAACTCTACTCAAGGACTGTATAGAGGTTTTATGAACAGGTTGATGTTGTTTTCCTGCTGACACTGAGGTTGAAATATTTCTTTCTGTTGTTTTCCAGATGGTCTGCTTGGGAAGAATGTTAATCAGCCTTACACGCTGGTGAGACCTCAGCTTGGAGACACTGTGACTCTCCCATGTTTCCATGCTCAAGATTTTGTGACCTGTGCCAGCTGGTTTAAGCAGAGTCTTGGAGAGAAGCCCCAGTTTGTCGCAATAACATTGAACCCTAAATCAGGTGCTATATTTTTCAATGAGTTTAAAAACAATGAACGCTTCAGTGCTAAAGCAGCGGAGGGGAGCTTTAACCTGACTGTGTCAGGAGTAGAGCTGTCTGACTCAGCCACATACTACTGCAGTATTACGAGCTACAATGAGATCAGCTTTGGAGATGGAACTACTTTAATGGTGACAGGTAAATTAAAAAATTATTTCCTTTTTCCATAACCGTAATTTGTAATTGTAATTTGTCATTCTGTAGTTTAAATCGAAGCTCTGGGTATGTTTATTTATAGACTGGCACAGCAAAAAGAAATATTGATTCCATTTACAGTATGAAACAAACAACAACAAAGAACTCTAGAAAAAAGTGCATGTTCCAGAAATGTTATTAAAAATGCATCTCTGTAACTGTAAATGAGACCTTTCCATGACACTGATATTTATGACTTTATAAGTCTCTGTTTATAGGGACATTTTAGTCCAGTGCAAATCTACCATTTTATAATTGCACCAATGTACTGACTAAAAATAATTTTGAAGCACACTATTTTATCATGTTTTTAACACTCCATTTCTGTGAAACCATCAATCTATGCTCAATCAAGGAGCATATGTCTTTGCATAGTTAATATCATTAATTTTGAAGGCTATATATACTCTTGTAAATATGCGAGTATTACTACAAAGTTTCTGAAAATTTACTAGCTGCATGATTTTTTTGAGTAATTCAGAAACAAGGCATTAAAACCTGATTCTATGAATCACAGTTTTTAAAAATTTACCTTTTTGCTTATAGTTCCAGTGTGTCCAGCATGTCTTGTCATCTTTTTTTTTTTGATTATTACCTGATTCTGCTCTAGTGAAAAATATTGATTTACAAATTAATATTTAATTTAATACAACGGTTATAATTTCTTGTATAGTAAAATACATATGGTTGTAAAGGTAGTCAATAAACCATTTTCACATAACAATGCTTTTGGAGACTGCATTGGCCACATGCATTGGCCACATGGCACTTAAATCATCTTCCATCCACTGAAGCGCCCGCTCGACCCTCAGTACCTTTGCAGCCTTCCTCTGTGCATGTTTTTGTGTCTGACTAACAGTTCTGAGATTGTGGACTGAGAACAACGGCCACAGCTTCCGTTTGGTTCATAAAATGTAACGTTTAAATTGTTGTAAAATTGAAGCAGTCAACATTTTTGGAACCTTCCTTTTAGCTGCCATGTTAAAGAAAACATACGCTTAAATCTTGTTTAAATGCTCATTTTAATGGCAGCTGCACAATTTATATGCAAGGATTGAAATTCAATTCAATTTGTCCTTATAATGGTCTCCAGTCGACAATTTTGCATTGCATTGAAATGAGTATGAACCTTTTACAGGGTCAGAGTCACACGGCAGGACAGTAGTACTGCAGCAGCCCGAGTCTGAGTCAGTGCGGCCAGGAGACTCTGCGACTCTGCAGTGTACAGTACACAATGAGACCTGTGCAGGAGAACACAGTGTGTACTGGATCAGACAGGGCTCAGGAGAGTCCCCTCCAGGAATCATTTACACCCATGGAACCAGGAGTGATGAGTGCCAGAGGAGCCCTGGGGCTGTGTCTCCCACACAGAGCTGTGTCTACAACTTCCCCAAGAGGAACCTCAGCTCCTCTGATGCTGGGACTTACTACTGTGCTGTGGCCACCTGTGGGGAGATCCTGTTTGGGAACGGGACCAAGCTGGACATAGAGGGTAATCCATAAATAGACCCGCCCCATCCATCCCCCCCTTACACACACACACGTTTTGGACTGCGATACCCCATTAGGCTAATACAACCCCAAACAGGGTGAGCTCTTTCAAGGTCCTAAATAGACTTCAAAACATTGGGTTGCACTGCACTCAAGAATGTCCTTAGTTGTTATGAAAATAATAAGAAATTTTCACGGTTCTTCACATCATGAATTGGGCAGGAGAGGATCTATGTTACAATGGTCAATTTAGAATGTTGTAATTTCAGTGTTCAAATGCCTCTAGCCCGATTTTCTACCTGACTGGGGCAGATCATATTTGCCCAATGAAAATAAAGTAACAGACTGGCTGTACCTGCACTTGAATTTTATTGTTTTTTATTTCAGGGGAACCGAAGACAGTCTCTTTCATAATTCTCAGCATCCCTTGTGTGGCGTTGGCTTTGAGCCTGATTGTGATCGCCGCTCTTCTCCGCAGTTGGAAGAAACGAAAAGTTTGTGAGCACTGTACAGGTGAGTGATGTTAGCAGATAGAAAAGGCTGTGTACTCTGTAAAAGTGAGTTATATTAGCAGATATAAAAGGTTGTGCACTCTGTAAAAGTGAGTTATATTAGCTGATAGAAAGCTCTGTAAAAGTGAGTTATATTAGCTGATAGAAAGCTCTGTAAAAGTGAGTTATATTAGCTGATATAAAAGGTTGTGTACTCTGTATCTGAGTTATATTAGCGGATAGAAAGCTCTGTAAAAGTGAGTTAAATTAGCAGATAGAAAAGGCTGCGCACTGTGTGAAAGCAATATGCTTTTTTCTTTTCTGAAAAAATGAAGAGCCCTACAAGTAATGGGTTTTATTTCTGCAGCCCACGGGCACTGCAATATCAAAAGAGTATGAGAGGGCTATAGAGTCTAATGTTAGTGCACAGTAGCTCAGTTTTACAATGATATTACACATTGAACGATCTTCAGGTTTAACTATATGACGATAAACCCTAGTTTACCTTGCATTCTTTCTTTTTTGTCTGGTAGTGTAATGTTACTGCTGTAACCGGCTATAACCTAGCTAGCGATGAGGAACCAGCTCTACCCTAGCTAGCGACGAGGAACCAGCTCTAACCTAGCTAGTGATGAGGAACCGGCTCTAACCTAGCTAGCGACGAGGAACCAGCTCTAACCTAGCTAGCGATGAGGAACCGGCCGTAACCTAGCTAGCGATGAGGAACCGGAATGTAACCTAGCTAGCGACGAGGAACCGGCTCTAACCTAGCTAGCGATGAGGAACCGGCTCTAACCTAGCTAGCGACGAGGAACCAGCTCTAACCTAGCTAGTGATGAAGAACCGGCTCTAACCTAACTAGCGATGAGGAACCGACTCTAACCAAGCTAGTGATGAAGAACCGGCTCTAACCTAGCTAGTGATGAGGAACCGGCTCTAACCTAGCTAGCGACGAGGAACCGGAATCTAACCTAGCTAGCGACGAGGAACCAGCCCTAACCTAGCTAGCGATGAGGAACCGGCTCTAACCTAGCTAGCGATGAGGAACCGGCCCTAACCTAGCTAGCGATGAGGACCCGGCCCTAACCTAGCTAGCGGACATGAATACTAATGAGTGCAGGATACACGCCCACCCTGTCCTGTCACAAAAAATCAAATGATGTTTATTACAATTTAATGTTTAATAATTGGGTTAAAAACTTGAAAGAAATATTAAGAAGACAATCAATTGCCACTTCTGGGAAATATAACCACAATTTGAATCCAGTTGCCTGGAACTTTAAAATAGAAACGTTTTGCAGATAACTTTCAAGCTCCATTCCACTTGTCCTATAGTGCATGTTAAATTAATCATAAAACATTTATCAATATTTTAAAATATTCTCATCTTCAAACAGGTAACAATCTTCAGAAAAGCCGGCTTGACACCACCGACGATCCAAGAGAACAGGTGTGAAAGATGCTTACTACATCCGTTCAAAACTTCCCACAAAGCCATGAGGCTTGAAACAGAGCTTTCCATATTATATCATATTGTGTTAAGTATGCTAATATATACTCTGGATACATACATTTTTAACTGACTATTTTCCAAAAGGTTGAAAGAGCAAACAACCACTTATTAATTTTATGAACTGAATTATTGAAAATGAACAAGGAAGAAATATATTCATTTTTACCAGCATTGTGCCATAGCAATCGTAGAGCTCGTGGTAATCTGGGCGGTAATCTGTGGTATAATGGGTAAGGAGCTGGTCTTGTAACCTAAAAAAAATATCACCAGTTCGTTTGCCAGGCAAGACACTGCCGTTGTACCCTCGAGCAAGGTACTTAACCTGCATTGCTTCAGTATACATCCAGCTGTATAAATGGATGCAATGTAAATGCTGTGTAAAACGTTGTGTCGGTCGCTCTGGATAAGAGCGTCTGCCAAACGCCTGTAATTTAAATGTGATCTTTGCCCTTACAAACTCCCGTCATGGTTTCTGTTTTCGCCTGCCTTCCCACAGTGCTCTACTGAGGACGCGCTGAACTACGCCGCTCTGAGGTTCAGTGAAAAGAACACAAAAGCCAGGCCCAAGAGGAGAGACCAGCGGGAAGACCTCGTCTATTCCGACGTGAGAACTCAAGACTGGAGGTGAAAGCTTTTCTGAAGGTATCCAACAAAGATTGCGGAAGAAAACTTTGTCTAACTGGAGTGAACGCACATTGGAGTTTTGGCAGCGGCAGTGCGGCTGTACTGTATGCCCTTTATCTGAAAGCTTTAATTTTGGGTGACTAACGTTTACCTATGCCGAATATTTGCTGACGCGATTCAAGTTGAGTGCGTTTTATTTTCCATGCACCTGCAGGAAAAATAGCTGCAAGTTAAACTTTAATTTTTATTTGAAAGAAAACAATGGCCCAATTTTGATTTTCTTTTTTTTTTGTTCCACTTCAGTTCAACCAACAATTCAAGCTTCTGAGTTACTTTCTTCCCTTTTGACATTTTCATTTTGTCATTTGCCTCTGACGCATTGACACATTGGCAATGCAAGTATATGTTTTATTTTCTATGTACCTGTAGGGAAAATAGCTGTAAGTTATGTTTGAATTTTTATTTGTAATATTCCTTTGGCTTAAGTATGTGATGGCTGACTTCTTTTTTGTGAAGGAAACTGTTAGAGTGCACTATTGTGTGTACATGACAAACGATCATGTTATACCATATTGTCTTTAACTGAATGGCTGCTTAGTCCTGGACTAAACTGAGTTTTGTATTATGTATTGCTTTGTATTATGTACTGGCCCATAATTTTAAAAAAAATATCTCCTGAATAAAATGAAATGAAACATGCCTAAATCATCATCATCATTATTATTATTATTATTATTATTATTACTATTATTTATGTATTGTATCCTAAACATCATCTTCATCATCATCATCATCATTGCCTTCATCATCATCAGCATCAGCATCAGCTTCATCATTATCATCGTCACCACCACCACCACCAGCATTGTCATTGTCATCATCATCATTGTCATCACCACCATCATCATTTTTTGTTTGATTGATCAACTTCTAACCACCGTTATGTTATGAAGGTTAATGTGCGAGCTGGCTTGAATCACCATCTACAGTTGGAACCCAACCCACACAAGATAATGATTTGACTTGTCACAAGAAGTCATTTATTTCTGGGCGAAGATGTCAGAGAGTCATCCTGTTCAGGCTCATGGTATCATAAGGTTTTTTAGCTTGATGAGTATGTCCAATAACAGGTATCCATGAAGCCGTATGCATCATGAGAATGTAAGAAAAGGCAAACGCTTAGTTTGAACACGAGTGAAACAGAATTATGTGCCTACGGTGCAGCCACAGAATTATGTACCTACTGTGCAGCCACACTCACACAAGTGGACTCAGAAATCAGGGCAAGATGGTGTAAAAAAAAAAAAAAAAAAAAAATAGAACATCACTGAATAACAGGAATTGTACATACAGCATTTTCAGAACCGCACTGGATTACACTGCACAGCACAAACTTGCCCTCAAATGATATAAGAGTTCCACCCGCTCGGGGCGCAGCAGGTTTCAGGGGGGCCATCACGGCAACCGTAGGAAATTGGCCCACTCTCAGTGACGGTGATCAACAATAAAATGGAGCAAAGAAGACAATGGCCCAATTTTCATCTTTTTTTTGTTGTTCCACTTCCTGTCTGTTTAACCAATGGTTTGAGCTTCTGGGTTAGTTTCACCCCCTCTTGACATTTTTATTCCTGTCAATTGCCTCAGATTGACACAGAGCATAGAAGCCCAGCCGGAGGAGCGGGAGAAAGATGTGTGCGATTAGAATCTGCCTGTGCGTGCTGGTTCTCGGGAAGTTGTGTAAGTGCTGCTTCTATGGACAGTGCTGGGTTTCACTGTGGCAACATGAAAAAAAAAACTAAAACAAAAAAATCAACAAACAGACAAAACCGGGCCACAGGAGTTATGTCATGCGCCTTGAATATGGAGTTAAATAGTTCAATTCAAACGTGCAGCTACAACCGGCTCGTTTGAATCAGGACCTAACATTGATCCCTTCTTGTGTGCTGATGGCTTGTATGTTTGACTTTTAACTGACTGGAATTGTTGTTTCCTTGTGAAGTGCTCTGGGACACCAACATGAGGGGCACTATATAAGAGCTTCATGAATTTAATTATGTGTTACATCACAGGAGCTTGACAGAAAAAGTTGGGTTGTTCTAAACTCAATGGTCAGATACTTTCTAAGATTTATCTCATTTGTGAAATTGTGGTTCTTTTGAGCATGTACTCGGATAGAAATGTATGCATCCCGTCTTTTCTCTCTCGTCTTTTAGATCGGACACAGACCGAAGGCTTAGCTCAGCCAGTTCTCCTGCTAACAGCTCAGCTTGGAGACACTGCAACGCTGCGGTGCTTCTTTGCTAAAGAGAAAACCGCAATCATAGTTTTGTACAAGCAAACTGTGGGCCACACACCTGAGCTCGTATTGTCATCAGTTAAATATGGAAATGATGTCACCTTTAACAGTGAGTTTAAAGATGACCCACGCATTACAGCTCACGTGCACAATGGAATACTGAATTTAATCATCTCCAAAACCCAACCATCAGACTCAGGGATGTATTACTGTGGGAAAATGTATTCAACAACCCTGGAGTTTGATAAAGGAATGTTTCTTATACTACAAGGTATGGAAATTAAATATTTTTACTTTGATATTTTTTTTATAACCTGATTGGGTTATACAGTGAGCTCCAAAATATCTGGGACAACATTGTGGTATTTTTTTCTTGATTTGGCTCTGTTCTCCTCAGTTTATGATTTGCAATCAGACAATTCATGTGTGGTTGAAGTGCACACGCTCAGCTTTTATTAAAGGTCATTTTTTATATACTTTGGTTTCACCATGAAGAAATTACTTTTTATACTTAGCCGCCCCATCTCAGTGTGGCATATTGTGTGGGACTTAATGTTATGCAAATTAAAACAGTCATGTTTAGTACTTTGTCGTATGTCTTAAGTAGTGCCGTCAGCATATAAAACGCATGTTCAATAGGATTCAGATCAGATTCAGATGTTAGCATTGAAAAGTGCCTTTGCTGCTTTAGCAGTATGTTTGGCATCATTGTCTTGCTGTAGGATGAAGTGCCGTCCAATGAGTTTGAAGGCATTTGGTTGAGCAGACAAGATGCTCTCAGATGCTCTCAGCAGCTACATCACCAGTGAGCCAGTATCTGTGGCAGGCATACATGGCCAAACCACAAGGCCCTCACCACCATGTATGATAGATAAGGGGGTGCTTTGGATCTCTGGGCAGTTCTTTGTGTTTTTGTCCCAAACAAGATTAAGCTCACTGTATAACTAGACCTTTTACTGCATAATCAAAATGAACCTTTTACAGGGTCAGAGTCACACAGCAGGACAGTAGTACTGCAGCAGCCCGAGTCTGAGTCAGTGCAGCCAGGAGACTCTGTGACCCTGCAGTGTACAGTACACACTGAGACCTGTGCAGGAGAACACAGTGTGTACTGGTTCAGACAGGGCTCAGGAGAGTCCCCTCCAGGAATCATTTACACCCATGGAAACAGGAGTGATGAGTGCCAGAGGAGCTCTGGGGCTGTGTCTCCCACACAGAGCTGTGTCTACAACTTCCCCAAGAGGAACCTCAGCCTCTCTGATGCTGGGACTTACTACTGTGCTGTGGCCACCTGTGGGGAGATCCTGTTTGGGAACGGAACCAAGCTGGACGTTAAGGGTAAGAGAAAATGCAATCACATAGTAAAAAGTATTGTCTTTGTTCATGCTTTTTTTTTTCTTTTTTTCTAGCAAGGCTAAAGAATGATGTTTTTAATCATTTCAACCATTAGAGCATACAGGCTTCATCTGATATTATTGGATTATTGTTTAACGTTTGCTAATTTATTTTTACATTGTAAATTGTGAATAGTTTTCCATCCCTAATTTTTATTCTCATGCAGATCAGTTCGTTGGATGGTTGTCACTGTCAATGTCTTGTTATTCTCTTATTAAAATTTCTCATGAAGGGTGCTATACTAAATTTTGTTTTAAAATTTCAGGGAATGAACATCTGCCTCTTTATTGCTTGGTGGGAGCTCTGGCGTTGAGTGTGATCTTAAACATTGTCCTTGCTCTGAACAGGAGAAAAAGCTGTGAGAATTGCAAAGGTAAGAGACCAAGTTATCAATAAGTGGTGCATGTCACAGGTATTTTTTTTTGCAATGTTTGCAATCAAATTATTTGTTAAATCACATCAGACAAGTATGAAAGATAAAGGATGTTTGATGTAAAGTTGCGTTTTCAAATTCGACAATAATTTTGTCAGCTGCATGCAAGGGAATTTCATAAATAGCACACAGAAATAGTCATATATAGTGACAGTTCTGTAAAACAACATCAGGTGAAGTTGCTCCATTGTTGCAAAAGGGTGTCTCACAACACTTTTAGGAATATTATATGCACAGATCACATGAAAAAGCAAGTCAAATCTTGAATTGTTTTTGCTTAAACTTCAGTATTTAACCCAAAATTATATTTTATGGTTCTATTTTTTTATGTATTTGTGTTTGGTACCATGCTAGCACTAAGTAAATTATAGGCACAACAGCTGTGATGTGACAAACCCTCGATTATGAAAATAAAAGTGCTCTTGAGCAAAAGCCAGTAAAAAGCAGTAAAAGAGAATGCAGAGTAAGCAGAATCTTTTGGCCTTCAAATAAATAAAAATGTTTTTCAGGAGATATGTAATCGCAATTGAACCCCTATTCCTTGATTATATAATAGACGTATTCATCAGATATACTTACCACATCTTATCAGATATGTATAGCAACTAACCGTCCAACTGTCGCAAATATAATTTACAAAATGAAAAACACTACTACCACAACTGCTACTGTTACAGTGAATATTAATAATGATAATAATAATAATAATAATAGAAGAAGAAAAATAAAAGAACACTAGCTTTATTTTCAGACAACCACCAGTGGTTTACATTTTCTTTTTACTGAAACAGGAGCTGCATCAAAGAACCACGTGTGCAGAGAAGACTTGTCAAGCGAACAGGTACAAATATTATTTTGTGAAAAAGATTTTAAGGCAACTAACTAACTAACTAACTAACTAAATGAATTAAAGTCAATTTCTGTGGTGAATATTCTCCTAAATGATAATAAGAATGAGGAGTAATCCTATGTGGCGTGTCATGTTTTTCCTTTTAGTATGAAGAGGAAGCAATGAATTACGCTGCTTTGACTTTCACCACCAAGAAACCCAAAGTGAGGCGGAACAAGAGGGAAGTGGAGAAAGAAACGGTTTACTCAGATATGAGATTTAGAGACCGCGAGTGAAGCTTTCCGTGAAAATTCATCTTCATCACAAGAATAATCGCTGTTTATTAAACATTTTCTCACTAGCATTGGTGAACATAATAATATGTGGCTGTAACTGACATAGACCTACGGGATTTTCCTTTTTTTAAACTAAGAGCTTGTGCTTGTTAAATTCTACTGTTTTTTTATGTTTTTTTAAAAAAATAAACAAAGTAAAACTGTAAAAAACATTGTACACTGATGCGCTTGTGTGGCTTGTCTGTTAAATGGTGCTCATTGTTGCTGAGCCTAGCTTGGTTTGGGGCAGTAGCGTAGTACAGGGAACAGTAGTTACTGTAGGGAACAGGACGTGCAACTCGATTCTCAGGCACTGCCCTTCTACCCTTGAGCAAGGCTGTTAACCCCAATGACTTCAGTATATAAACCTATCTGTGCAACATTAATTTGTGTTACACGTGTAAAATTGTGTGCGGAACTCTGGGTAAAAGTGTGCTGTTAACCTTTGCTTCTGAAATGTCCAAAAATTTAGATAAAAGTATTTTACTTCGTGGCTTGGCGGTAACTTCGAGTGCGACTATAAATCGTCGTTTGCATCCAGAACAAGAGGAAAAAGCTTTGAGAATGCACAGGTTTTCTACAGCTAATTTATGCATTAATTAACCATTTATTGCATGCATATAGTCTGATATCATGTATTTTAGCTACTTTAAATTGCACACTAATGTTACCAGGGATTCAATCACTTCTGGCTCTACAGTAAATTGGGTAATTATTCAGCTGTGTTGTTGCAGAAGTAATCTTTGTGAATGATTACACATGGACATGTTGAAAGTCCGCAAATTAAATGAATCTCAATAATGGTTAGTGTTTCCCAGTCCAGATTATGGACATTGGCTGCTTAATAACTCCGTATATCAGACAGTCAGAGTATATGAATTTGATACATTTCTATCACAATGCATCTTGCTGTATGAATACTGACATGTAAAGTTTTAGAGGAATAATTGTACCACATGGAGAAGGCATGTAGAAATATGTCTGCACATCCATACCAGGGCTGGATCTGGCATAACTACCAATATGTGTCTGCCACTGCTTAGCCAGGGGATTTGGGTACTCTGCTGCATGTTGTATAACAACTAGACATGCTTTCTGAAGGCCGAGGCCTCTTGCTAGCAGAGCCCTTCCTGTACCTTCAGTAACCAAAAGCACTTCCTGTATGCACAGCGACAGCTTTCTTGTGTTCTCAGTTACTGATGCTGTGCTGTATGTTTTAGAACAACTGGGCACATGTTCAGACAGAATGACTCAGTGGAAGATTCCTTCCTGTGTACAGGGACAGAGCATGAACAGACTCCCACATGTTCATGCACTTCCTGCTGAGAAGCCTGTCAGGTGTTCACAGGGGCTGATAATCTAGAGAACAAGGAGAGAGTAATGCCCTTGCTCAGACTTGCTCCTGTAAAGTATTTAGTTTTGACAGCATTAAATGATTACAATGGCCTTTGAATCTTACATGCGCAACATTACTGGTATTTTACCCCTCACCATATTCAAAGAACATCAATCACAATGTGTTTGTCTGTTTCAAACTGCTCTGTTGTGGTGACAGGGGAGGTCCACTTATTTTCCACTCACAGCCTTGTATATTCAGCTCTACACACACCAGAGCTGCACAGGAAGACTGACCTGCTGCACAGAGCTGTATTCACACCTCCCTCTCTCAGCGCTGAAACCACACTGACGCTCCGATCAAATTCACCCGCCTCACACCTCAGACCACCTTTCCATTACAACAGACCAAACAAGAGAGGCCTAGAAAACAGTGCACTTCTTTTTATAATCTGTCCCCAAGAGTTAAATATACACTCAATAAGTCATAAAACATTATCTCAGCGCTGAAACCACACTGACGCTCCGAACAAACTCACACCTCAGACCACCTTTCCATAACAACAGACCAGACAAGAGAGGCTCAGAAAACAGTGCCTTTATATTTAAACAAAGAAATAGTAAATATCTGTCCCCATGTTACCAAATATAGTACAAAAATTGCAGGGACAAAAAGTCAGTATTGCTTTCTATAATTAAAGAGGGCTTTACACGTTTCTATTTTACATTCATCATCATTTGCATGTTTTATGCTGTTGCTTCTTTGTTGCATTATGGTGCAAAAGCGAAGTCATCATAACCTTCTTTTTCAAGGCATGTAGTTCAAAGTTTTACCAGTAGGCAGCAGCACAGTATACTATAAATGTGACATTTTGATGATGATAAATTATAACATTATGATCTGAAACTTTTGAGAGTCACAACGTATTGGTCTGATTTTGCTGATCTGGACATGTTCTTTAGCACCTATGAAATTTTTGATGTACTACTTGCAATGTTGAATATCATTATACGCAAAATGCTCAGTGAAGTGCACCTCATTAAAAGATTTAAATATGCCTTCAATAAGTCATAAAAAAAAAATACTGAAATGTCGTGATGAAGTTTTTCAGTACAAACATCATCAGATGCATTGAATCAGTCAGCATCTGGATCCTTTCCCTTCTTTTCCTGCCCATGGTCATGTGACCAGCTGTAGTCTCATGGGACATGAAAGAGCTCTTGACTCATTCAGGCCCTGCAGTCTGCATAATGAATGTATGTGCTGAGTAAGGTGTGCAGCAGAATGGATTCAAATGAACCATGGGGGTTTTGTATATAACTGGGTGTGAGTACATGGGTGAGGGAGAAGTGTGTGTGTGTGTGTGTGCGTATGTGTGTGCGTGTGTGTGTGTATGTTTGTTTGTTTGTTTGGGTTTTAAATGAACTCACCACCAAAGAGAGCAGTATCCCTGCAAGTTAATTTCCATTGAGCACTGAGGGCATTGTCAGTATTAACTATAGACTGTTAATGTTTTAGTTTCCTGTTTATGACCTCTTTCCCTTTGAGAGCGTGCTAGAGATCACGCTCTGAGACCTGCTTTTCTGGTCTGAGGGGGGGCTTTTTTGCACAATGCTGGAGGTGCAGCGCTCTCTGTGGTTTGGTCTGACTCTCTGGCCACTGACTCAAAACAAAACCTCTGTGCTCTGCCTTTGTGGTTTCCTCTGTATGCACGCCTTTCATACGTCACCTGGTACCCCCCTCTCTGTCTCTATCTCTTTCTTCCTTTCACTCTCTCGCTCTCTCTCTCTCTCGCTCTCTCTCTCTCTCTCTCTCTCTCTCTCTCTCTCTCTCAAGCAATACTTAGGAGGGGTCAGAACTATGTGTGCTCTCTACATGCAATTATTTTCTAACAATAATAATACATATCTCTGCACTTAGATCAGAGGGCTGTCAGAAATCTTTCACTGGTAGTTTGAAATCTTTATAATCATGGTCTTTCTTTAGCCATTTGATTAACTTTCATTGAGCTCAAAACAACATTTGACATGTTCGTACAATAGGAGTTTAAACATTCTACAAACGTAAAAAATTGATTGAATCCCTAATAAATATAAGTAACCAATGACACCTCATGTTATAATTAGTCAGTAGTGGGATATCTAAATCCTGATAAACATGAATTCCTGCAAAATCTGCACAGTCCATGTGTATCAAGATTTCTTAACAGCCATGGAAATCACCTTAGGTTAAAATAATCACATTCAGTATTCAAATAATTGATAATGTAAACATTTAAAGATTTCATTCACTTTTTGTGTTTTGTGTGACAATGCAAGACTCTGTTATCTTCTTATGGCTTCCGCAAGATTACAGGGAACTGTGACATCACAGTATGAACATTCCACTGCGCTGTCCGTGGTTCTGAACTGAATAGCATCATCACCAAACTATATTTTTTGGTCATGTACGTAGGAAGCAAATAATTTTTTTTAGGCCACTTCTTTTTTTTTTTTTCCAGATTACAGAAGACAGGTGCACATTCCCCCCCACCCCCCCCCCCCCCCCCCCCCCCCCCCCCCCCCCCCCCCCACACACACACACATACACACACCATGCACACACACACACACACACACACGCAACCACACACATATACACCCACACACACACACACACACACACGCAGGCACACACGCACACACACATGCACCCACACTCATATACACCCAAACAGACACACACGGACACACAAACACACAAACACCCACGCACAAATGCACACACACACACACACACACACACACAGATTACACTGTAGTACGAATCGAGGTGCCGTTTCCAATGTGAAGTTATTCTCAAAGTAATCTATTTCAAACTTCATGAAGACTTCCACATGATTGCATTGTAAATAACTGGATTATTATTATTATTTGACCTTTATTAAGCAGGATGGTAAGTTCAGAACAAATTGTCATGTACAATGATGACCTGACAAGGTCATCACACATGAAAGAAAAATGGAAATAACGACAACGGTCTTCTTTTGTTGCACTGAGAGTGTTTATTAGCGGATGCTTGTGCAACTCTTGTGCACCCAACAATTTGCCTCATTAAACAGCCAATCAAATCTGCCCCTGACATGTGCCCTCCCACTGTTCAGTGAATCACTGGAAATTATCGCCTCAAGTCCTCCTATTATCTGTACAGTTTGAGTTTTACAGTGCAGAGGACAAGCAGGGTCTCAGGCAGAGGAGAGTCTCTAGAAGAGGAGAGTTCAGATACAGTGATGCCACCACTCTGTGCTGTTTTTCTGCTTTTCAGCAAAGTCTGTGAGTGTTTAACTGTTATTAACTTATCAGCCAAAATAACTCTACTCAAGGACTGTATAGAGGTTTTATGAACAGGTTGATGTTGTTTTCCTGCTGACACTGAGGTCGAAATATTGCTTTCTTTTTTTTTCCAGATGGTCTGCTCGGGAAGAATGTTAATCAGACTTACACGCTAGTGAGACCTCAGCTTGGAGACACTGTGACTCTCCCATGTTTCCATGCTGGCGATTTTGTGTCCTATGCCAGCTGGTTTAAGCAGCCTCTTGGAGAGAAGCCCCAGATTGTCGTAATAACATTGAACCCTAAATCAGGTGCTATATTTTCTAATGAGTTTAAAAACAATGAACGCTTCAGTGCTAAAGCAGCGGAGGGGAGCTTTAACCTGACTGTGTCACAAGTAGAGCCGTCTGATTCAGCCACATACTACTGCAGTATTACGCGCTACAATGAGATCAGCTTTGGAGATGGAACTACTTTAATGGTGACAGGTAAATTTAAAAATTATTTCCTTTTTCCATAACCATAATTTGTAATTGTAATTTGTCATTCTGTAGTTTAAATTGAAGCTCTGGGTATGTTTATTTATAGACTGGCACAGCAAAAAGAAATATGGATTCCATTTACAGTATGAAACAAACAACAACAAAGAACTCTAGAAAAAAGTGCATGTTCCAGAAATGTTATTAAAAATGCATCTCTGTAACTGTAAATGAGACCTTTCCATCACACTGATATTTATGACTTTATAAGTCTCTGTTTATAGGGACATTTTAGTCCAGTGCAAATCTACCATTTCCTAGCTGCATGATTTTTTGAGTAATTCAGAAACAAGGCATTAAAACCTGTTTCTATGAATCACAGTTTTTAAAAATTTACCTTTTTGCTTATAGTTCCAGTGTGTCCAGCATGTCATCTTTTTGTTGTTGTTAATATATTACTTGATTCTGCTTTAGTGAAAAAAATATTGATTTACAAATTAATATTTAATTTAATACAACGGTTATAATTTCTTGTATAGTAAAATACATATGGTTGTAGAGGTAGTCAATAAACCTTTTTCACATAACAATGCTTTTGGAGACTGCATTGGCCACATGGCACTTAAGTCATCTTCCATCCACTGAAGCCCCCGCTCGACCCTCAGTACCTTTGCAGCCTTCCTCTCTGCATGTTTTTGTGTCTGACTAACAGTTCTGAGATTGTGGACTGAGAACATTTCCAACAACGGCCACAGCTTCCGTTTGGTTCATAAAATTTAACGTTTAAATTGTCGTAAAATTGAAGCAGTCAACATTTTTGGAACCTTCCTTTTAGCTGTCATGTTAAAGAAAACATACGCTTGTTAAATCTTGTTTAAATGCTCATTTTAATGGCAGCTGCACAATCTATATGCAAGGATTGATATTAAATTCAATTTGTCCTTATAATTGTCTCCAGTCGACAATTTTGCATTGCATTGAAATGAGTATAAACCTTTAACAGGGTCAGAGTCACACGGCAGGACAGTAGTACTGCAGCAGCCCGAGTCTGAGTCAGTGCATTCTGGAGACTCTGTGACTCTGCAGTGTTCAGTACACACTGAGACCTGTGCAGGAGAACACAGTGTGTACTGGATCAGACAGGGCTCAGGAGAGTCCCCTCCAGGAATCATTTCCACCCATGGAACCAGGAGTGATGAGTGCCAGAGGAGCTCTGGGGCTGTGTCTCCCACACAGAGCTGTGTCTACAACTTCTCCAAGAGGAACCTCAGCACCTCTGATGCTGGGACTTACTACTGTGGTGTGGCCACCTGTGGGGAGATCCTGTTTGGGAACGGGACCAAACTGAATGTTGACGGTAAGCTCATTTAAATGTATGTACGATTTAATAGCACAGTTAGTATAGATTCACATTCGTTATTTAACTAATAAGGAAAATATTTAGATTTTAACATAATTTTGATTGTAGCAACATCTCAACTTCATTCACAAAATCCTAAACAAATATTTATATTTCAGGAGGTGAATTATCCAGGCTTGTCTGGCTCTCGATCATACGGACTGGAGTTCTCTGTTGCATGTTGCCCATATTTGTCCTCATCTATTGCAAAAAGGCATAAATAATAATGCTAATATGGGATTCATATCATTATATCAGCCTGTGCGTCATGTTCACATTAATATCTCCTTCTGGGTATTCTTTTTCTCCTTTCTCTTGTTATTCAAAATTTTTTTTCCCACAGAACAATACCTGTTCACAAATTCACCAGGTGTATTAATCCTAATGTGCTGTTCTGATAATGTTGGCAGAACAGCCTGAGACAGCTGATGTTACTCAAACAATGTAATGGAATTAAACTTAATTCAAGTCATTTGAAATGCATGGTTATGATTATGTTCCTGATCCAGTACTCTGAACTTTTTGAACACAGACAGTTATAGCGGAAAGGATTTTGTCAAATTTAGTCAGAAACTGTAAGTACAAGCAACATTTCTTTCAGACTATGGTAGCTGCTGGCTCTTCATGAAGATGCGTTATTTTGGGCTGTTTGAGGAATCAAATGCATTCTTAGAGAAAACACGCACTTTGGAAAAAAAACTGCTATTCCAACATCTCAACAGAATTATTACACATCACACACATAAGATAATGACTCAATGATACAAATGAAAATATATTTCAGTACAGAAAGTTCATGAACAGAACTTTGATACTGAGAGCTAATGGTTTGCAAACAGTAGCTTAAACATACAGATGAGACACAGTAACAGAATCTTAAGACTGTTATCTCCATTCCTGTTTTTACAACAGAAATGTATCATAGTGTGGTGCAGCCAATATTTTCTGTATTGGAAAAAAAAATGTACTGATCAGTAACAGCAAAAGCTCATGCTTAACCTCCTATCACATATTCATGCAAAGTGTATCTTATTGACATTTATTCATTTCCTCTAAGAGTTAATGCTAAATGCATAGAGGGCTGTGCCTTTAAAATTATTCCAGACAATTTGACAAAATGATTTAAGTCTAATAATGCGATGAGAGTTTAATTACTCTGTGGTAAAAAGGTATTCTCCCCAGCAGTGGTACTTCCGGCTTGGTCAGACGTTCCTACGAACACAGTTGGCAGTGTTCGCGGGTGGGAAGCCGGTGAGGGTATGAGTCCTGATTGTTGCATTAGCGACTCCTAATAATGCGATGAGTGTATAATTATTCTGTGGTAAAAAGGTGTTCTCCCTGCATTAAGCATAAGGTTAATGGCCTGCGACTGAATTAGTGTCAATCACTTCCTACATTTGGAGCCCTGCCCCACACAAGGCCATGATTTTATTTGTCAACAGACGGAATAGGCCAGGGGTGGCCAACCCAGATCCTGGAGAGCCGCAGGGTCTGCTGGCTTTTGTTTTTACTCTGCACTTAATTGATCAATTAAAGCAGTTGATTACACAGGTTACTCATCTCATCTGGTTTATTTTGTCTAAGTCGTTGTTGTATTTAAGGTTAAATACAAAAACCTGCAGACCCTGCGGCTCCCCAGGACCACGGATGGCCACCCCTGTAATAGGCCATTGGTTGCTAAGCAGAGCACTTCGCTGGAAATTGGGAAGACTATTCTCACATTAGAATGATACCTCAGTCAGTCTCATTCGCATAATTTAATACTCATAATAATAATAATAACTCAATAATAACAACAAACAAAACAACAGCACAGTTACTGGTGTTCAATCCAGTGAGCATAAGCCAAACTGATCTATATATGGTATGTACAGTACAGCCACACAAGCAATGAACTGCATTTGTTGTGGAATTCTATGAAGCTCTGATTCCAGATCCCTCAAGAATGGAAGTTTTGTGGCTTGATGTTCATGCTCTCACCCGCCCCCTGGTGTCAGGAGCTGGGAATGCACCCGTTCTCTGAGGAAGAGCGGTGAACATGTACTCAGCTGCTGTGTAGCATTAATCACACTGGACCCATTCTTTTGCATTTCACAGAGATGCCTGTGTTCTGTGACCATGATTCACATTATAATGTAATTTGTCAAAAAGTCAAACAGAATGGGCTGCAGGTAGTATGGCGATGGGGATGGTAGGGTCACAGTTATTCTGCTTGTGTATCTTAAGAGACAAACTCTCAGAACATTTCCATGAAATACATACATTTTTATGGCTGTCAGAAACTCTCTTGTTTAAGGGTAAAAGAATAAAATGGAGGCACTCAATGTCACATGGAGAGAAACTTCGGCTGATATGCTTCCTGCTCTGAGTTCACTGCGCTGCTTATTGCTTCTGAAGGCTTTTGCAAACGGCTCTCTCTTTCACTACCAGAAAAATGTGTTTGTCTGTTTCAAACTGCTCTGTTGTGGTGACAGGGGAGGTCCAGTTATTTTCCACTCACAGCCTAATACATTCAGCTCTACACACACCAGAGCTGCACAGGAAGACTGACCTGCAGCTCCTCCCTCTCTCAGCGCTGAAACCACACTGACGCTTCAATCAAATTCACCCGCCTCAGACCTCAGACCACCTTTCCATTGCAACAGACCAGACAAGAGAGGCCTAGAAAACAGTGCCTTTATATTTAAACAAAAAAAAAAAAGTAAATATCTGTCCCCATGTTACCAAATATAGTACAAAAATTGCAGGGACAAAAAGTCAGTATTGCTTTCTATAATTAAAGAGGGCTTTACACGTTTCTATTTTACATTCATCATCATTTGCATGTTTTATGCTGTTGCTTCTTAGTTGCATTATGATGCAAAAGCGAAGTCATCATAACCTTCTTTTTCAAGGCATGTAGTTCAAAGTTTTACCAGTAGGCAGCAGCACAGTATAATATAAATGTGACATTTTGATGATGATAAATTATAACATTATGATCTGAAACTTTTGAAAGTCACAACGTATTGGTCTGATTTTGCTGATCTGGACATATTCTTTAGCACCTATGAAATTTTTGATGTACTACTTGCAATGTTGAATATCATTATACGTAAAATGCTCAGTGAAGTGCACCTCATTAAAAGATTTAAATATTCCTTCAATAAGTCATAAAAAAAAAATGAAATGATGTGATGAAGTTTTTCAGTACAAACATCTTCAGATGCATTGAATCAGTCAGCATCTGGATCCTTTCCCTTCTTTTTCTGCCCTGATGATACATTCTATGGTCATGTGACCAGCTGTAGTGTCATGGGACATGAAAGAGCTCTTGACTCATTCAGGCCCTGCAGTCTGCATAATGAATGTATGTGCTGAGTGAGGTATGGAGCAGAATGGATTAATATGAAACGACCCTTGAACCACGGGGGTTTTGTATATAACTGGGTGTGAGTACATGGGTGAGGGAAAAGTGTGTGTGTGTATGTGTGTGCGTGTGTGCGTGTGTGTGCGTGTTTGTTTGTTTGTTTGTTTGGATTTTAAATGAACTCACCACCAAAGAGAGCAGTATCCCTGCAAATTAATTTCCATTGAGCACTGAGGGTTGGGGATGGGGCATTGTCAGTATTAACTATAGACTGTTAATGTTTTTGTTTCCTGTTTATGACCTCTTTCCCTTTGAGAGCACGCTAGAGATCACGCTTTGACACCAGCTTGCTGGTCAGTGGGGGTGTTTTTTGCACAATGCTGCAGGTGCAGCTCTCTCTGTGGTTTGGTCTGACTCTCTGGCCAGTGACTCAAAACAAAACCCCTGTGCTCTGCTTGTGGCATGCACCCCTTTCATACGTTACCTAGTACTCTCTCTCTCTCTCTCTCTCTCTCTCTCCCTCTCCCTCTCCCTCTCCCTCTCTCTCTCTCTCTCTCTCTCTCTTTCTCTCTCTCTTTCTCTTTCTCTTTCTCTCTCTCTCTCTCTCTCTCTCTCTCTCTCTCTCTCTCTCTCTCTCTCTCTCTCTCTCTCTCGATACTCAGGAGAGGTCAGAATTATGTGTGCTCTCCGCACGCAATTCCTTTCTAACAATAATAATACATATCTCTGCACTTAGATCAGAGGGCTGTCAGAAATCTTTCACTGGTAGTATGAAATCTTTATAATCATGGTCTTTCTTTAGCCATTTGATTAACTTTCATTGAGCTCAAAACAACATTTGACATGTTCGTACAATAGGAGTTTAAACATTCTACAAATGTAAACATTTTGATTTAATCCCTAATTAAGATTAATATCCAATGACACCCCCTGTTATAATTAGTCAGCAGTGGGACATCTAAATCCTGATAAACATGAATTCCTGCTAAATCTGCACAGTCCATGTGTATCAAGCTTTCTTAACTGCCATGGAAATCACCTTAGGTTAAAATAATCACATTCAGTATTCAAAAAAGAGAAAATGTAAACACTGAAAGATTTCATTCACTTGTGTTTTGACAATGCAAGACCCTGTTATCTTCTTATGGCTTTCTCAAGATTACAGGGAACTGTGACATCACAGTATGAACATTCCACTGAGCTGTCCATGGTTCTGAACTGAATAGCATCATCACCAAATTATATTTTTGGGTCAGGTATGTAGGAAGCAAATAATTTTTTTTAGGCCACTTCTTTTTATTGTTTCCAGATTACAGAAGACAGATGCACACACAACACACAACCACACGCACACACACACACACACAACCATACACGCATACACACACACAACCTCACAGTCATATATACACACACACACACACACATACGCGCAGGCACACACACACACACATGCACCCACACTCATATACACCCACACAGACACACACACACACACAAACACCCAAGCACAAATGCACAAATGCACACACACACACACACACACACACACAAACACAGATATTACACTGTAGTACGAATCGAGGTGCCGTTTCCAATGTGAAGTTATTCTCAAAGTAATCTATTTCAAACTTCATGAAGACTTCCACATGATTGCACTGTAAATAACTGGATTATTATTATTATTTGACCTTTATTAAGCAGGATGGTCAGTTCAGAACAAATTCTCATTTGCAATGATGACCTGAAAATGTCATCACACATGAAAGAAAAATGGAAATAATGACAACGGTCTTTTTTTGTTGCACTGAGAGTGTTTATCAGCGGACGCTTGCGCAACTCTTGTGCACCCAATAATTTGCCTCATTATACAGCCAATCAAATCTGCCACTGACATGTGCCCTCCTACTGTTCAGTGAATCACTGGAAATTATCACCTCAAGTCCTCCTCTTATCTGTACATATCTGAGTTTTACAGCGCAGAGGACAAGCAGGGTCTCAGGCAGAGGAGAGTCTCCAGAAGAGGAGAGTTCAGATACAGTGATGCCACCACTCTGTGCTGTTCTTCTGCTTTTCAGCAATGTCTGTGAGTGTTTAACTGTTATTAACGTATCAGCCAAAATAACTCTACTCAAGGACTGTATAGAGGTTTTATGAACAGGTTGATGTTGTTTTCCTGCTGACACTGAGGTTGAAATATTGCTTTCTGTTTTTTTCCAGATGGTCTGCTTGGGAAGGATGTTGATCAGCCTTACGCGCTGGTGAGAGCTCAGCTTGGAGACAATGTGACTCTCCCATGTTTCCATGCTCAAGATTTTGTGTCCAGTGCCAGCTGGTTTAAGCAGCCTCTTGGAAAGAAGCCCCGGATTATAGCAATAACAATGAACCCTGAATCAGGTGCTATATTTTCCAATGAGTTTAAAAACAGCACACGTTTCAGTGCCAAGACAAAACAGGGGAGCTTTAACCTGACTGTGTCACGAGTAGAGCCGTCAGATTCAGCCACATACTACTGCAGTATTACACGCTACAGTGGGATCAGCTTTGGAGATGGAGCTACTTTAATGGTGACAGGTAAATTAAAAATGATTTCCTTTTTCCATAACCGTAATTTGTAATTGCAATTTGTCATTCTGTAGTTTAAATTGAAGCTCTGGGTATGTTTATTTATAGGCTGGCACAGCAAAAAGAAATATGGATTTCACCTTTTTTTTTTTTTACAAATTACAAATTTACTAATTAATATTTAATTTAATACAATTAAATGATTTTACTATAATTTCTTGTATAGTAAAGTACGTATGGTTTTAGAGGTAGTCAATAAACCTTTTTCACATAACAATGCTTTTGGAGACTGCATTGGCCACATGGCACTTAAGTCATCTTCCATCCACTGAAGTGCCCGCTCGACCCTCAGTACCTTTGCAGCCTTCCTCTCTGCATGTTTTTGTGTCTGACTAACAGTTTTGAGATTGTGGACTGAGAACAACGGCCACAGCTGTGGTTCATAAAATTTAATCGTAAAATTGAAGCAGTCAACATTTTTGGAACCTTTCTTTTAGCTGCCATGTTAAAGAAAACATACGCTTGTTAAATCTTGTTTAAATGCTCATTTTAATGGCAGCTGCACAATTTATATGCAAGGATTTAAATTCAATTCAATTTGTCCTTATAATGGTCTCCAGTCGACAATTTTGCATTGCATTGAAATGAGTATGAACCTTTTACAGGGTCAGAGTCGCACGGCAGGACAGTAGTGCTGCAGCAGCCCGAGTCTGAGTCAGTGCAGCCAGGAGACTCTGTGACTCTGCAGTGTTCAGTACACACTGAGACCTGTGCAGGAGAACACAGTGTGTACTGGTTCAGAAAGGGCTCAGGAGAGTCCCCTCCAGGAATCATTTACACCCATGGAACCAGGAGTGATGAGTGCCAGAGGAGCTCTGGGGCTGTGTCTCCCACACAGAGCTGTGTCTACAACTTCCCCAAGAGGAACCTCAGCCCCTCTGATGCTGGGACTTACTACTGTGCTGTGGCCACCTGTGGGGAGATCCTGTTTGGGAACGGGACCAAGCTGGGCATAGAGGGTAATCCATAAATAGACCCGCCCCATCCATCCCCCCCTTACACACACACACATTTTGGACTGCGATACCCCATTAGACTAATACAACCCCAAACAGGGTGAGCTCTTTCAAGGTCCTAAATAGACTTCAAAACATTGGGTTGCACTGCACTCAAGAATTTCCTTAGTTGTTATGAAAATAATAAGAAATCTTCACGGTTCTTCACATCATGAATTGGGCAGGAGAGGATCTATGTTACAATGGTCAATTTAGAATGTTGTAATTTCAGTTTTCAAATGCCTCTAGCCCGATTTTCTACCTGACTGGGGCAGATCATATTTGCCCAATGAAAATAAAGTAACAGACTGGCTGTACCTGCACTTGAATTTTATTGTTTTTTATTTCAGGGGAACCGAAGACAGTCTCTTTCATAATTCTCAGCATCCCTTGTGTGGCGTTGGCTTTGAGCCTGATTGTGATCGCCGCTCTTCTCCGCAGTTGGAAGAAACGAAAAGTTTGTGAGCACTGTACAGGTGAGTGATGTTAGCAGATAGAAAACGCTGTGTACTCTGTAAATGTGAGTTATATTAGCAGATATAAAAGGTTGTGCACTCTGTAAAAGTGAGTTATATTAGCTGATAGAAAGCTGTGTAAAAGTGAGTTATATTAGCTGAAATAAAAGGTTGTGTACTCTGTATCTGAGCTATATTAGCGGATAGAAAGCTCTGTAAAAGTGAGTTAAATTAACTGATAGAAAAGGCTGCGCACTGTGTGAAAGCAATATGCTTTTTTCTTTTCTGAAAAAATGAAGAGCCCTACAAGAAATGGGTTTTATTTCTGCAGCCCACGGGCACTGCAATATCAAAAGAGTATGAGAGGGCTATAGAGTCTAATGTTAGTGCACAGTAGCTCAGTTTTACAATGATATTACACATTGAACGATCTTCAGGTTTAACTATATGACGATAAACCCTAGTTTACGTTGCATTCTTTCTTTTTTGTCTGGTAGTGTAATGTTACTGCTGTAACCGGCTCTAACCTAGCTAGCGATGAGGAACCGGCCCTAACCTAGCTAGCGATGAGGAACCGGCTCTAACCTAGCTAGCGACGAGGAACCAGCTCTAACCTAGCTAGCGACGAGGAACCAGCCCTAACCTAGCTAGCGACGAGGAACCAGCTCTAACCTAGCTAGCGACGAGGAACCAGCTCTAACCTAGCTAGCGATGAGGAACCGGAATCTAACCTAGCTAGCGACGAGGAACCAGCTCTAACCTAGCTATTGATGAGGAACCGGCTCTAACCTAGCTAGCGACGAGGAACCAGCTCTAACCTAGCTAGCGATGAGGAACCGGCCCTAACCTAGCTACCGATGAGGAACCGGAATCTAACCTAGCTAGCGACGAGGAACCGGCTCTAACCTAGCTAGCGATGAGGAACCGGCCCTAACCTAGCTAGCGATGAGGAACCGGCTCTAACCTAGCTAGCGATGAGGAACCGGATCGAACCTAGCTAGCGATGAGGAACCGGCTCTAACCTAGCTAGCGATGAGGAACCGGCTCTAACCTAGCTAGCGATGAGGAACCGGCTCTAACCTAGCTAGCGACGAGGAACCGGCCCTAACCTAGCTAGCGACGAGGAACCGGCTCTAACCTAGCTAGCGATGAGGAACCGGCCCTAACCTAGCTAGCGGACATGAATACTAATGAGTGCAGGATACACGCCCACCCTGTCCTGTCACAAAATATCTAATGATGTTTATTACAATTTAATGGTTAATAATTGGGTTAAAAACTTGAAAGAAATATTAAGAAGACAATCAATTGCCACTTCTGGGAAATATAATCACAATTTGAATCCAGTTGCCTGGAACTTTAAAATAGAAACGTTTTGCAGATAACTTTCAAGCTCCATTCCACTTGTCCTATAGTGCATGTTAAATTAATCATAAAACATTTATCAATATTTTAAAATATTCTCATCTTCAAACAGGTAACAATCTTCAGAAAAGCCGGCTTGACACCACCGACGATCCAAGAGAACAGGTGTGAAAGATGCTTACTACATCCGTTCAAAACTTCCCACAAAGCCATGAGGCTTGAAACAGAGCTTTCCATATTCTATCATATTGTGTTAAGTATGCTAATATATACTCTGGATACATACATTTTTAACTGACTATTTTCCAAAAGGTTGAAAGAGCAAACAACCACTTATGAATTTTATGAACTGAATTATTGAAAATGAACAAGGAAGAAATATATTCATTTTTACCAGCATTGTGCCATAGCAGTCGTACAGCTCGTGGTAATCTGGGCGGTAATCTGTGGTATAAGGGGTAAGGAGCTGGTCTTGTAACCTAAAAAAAATATCACCAGTTCGATTGCCAGGCAAGACACTGCCGTTGTACCCTCGAGCAAGGTACTTAACCTCCATTGTTTCAGTATACATCCAGCTGTATAAATGGATGCAATGTAAATGCTGTGTAAAACGTTGTCTCAGTCGCTCTGGATAAGAGCGTCTGCCAAACGCCTGTAATTTAAATGTTATCTTTGCCCTTACAAACTCCCGTCATGGTTTCTGTTTTCGCCTGCCTTCCCACAGTGCTCTACTGAGGACGCGCTGAACTACGCCGCTCTGAGGTTCAGTGAAAAGAACACAAAAGCCAGGCCCAAGAGGAGAGACCAGCGGGAAGACCTCGTCTATTCCGACGTGAGAACTCGAGACTGGAGCTGAAAGCTTTTCTGAAGGTATCCAACAAAGATCGCGGAAGAAAACTTTGTCTAACTGGAGTGAACGCACATTGGAGTTTTGGCAGCGGCAGTGCGGCTGTACTGTATGCCCTTGCTTTATCTGAAAGCTTTAATTTTGGGTGACTAACATTTACCTATGCCGAATATTTGCTGACGCGATTCAAGTTGAGTGCGTTTTATTTTCCATGCACCTGCAGGAAAAATAGCTGCAAGTTAAACTCATTTTTATTAGAAAGAAAACAATGGCCCAATTTTGATTTTCTTTTTTTTTGTTCCACTTCCTGTCAGTTCAACCAACAATTCAAGCTTCTGAGTTACTTTCTTCCCTTTTGACATTTTCATTTTGTCATTTGCCTCTGACGCATTGACACATTGGCAATGCAAGTATATGTTTTATTTTCTATGTACCTGTAGGGAAAATAGCTGTAAGTTATGTTTGAATTTTTATTTGTAATATTCCTTTGGCTTACGTATGTGATGGCTGACTTCTTTTTTGTGAAGGAAACTGTTAGAGTGCACTATTGTGTGTACATGACAAATGATCATGTTTTACCATATTGTCTTTAACTGAATGGCTGCTTAGTCCTGGACTAAACTGAGTTTTGTATTATGTATTGCTTTGTATTATGTACTGGCCCATAATTTAAAAAAAATTATCTCCTGAATAAAATGAAATGAAACATGCCTAAATCATCATCATCATTATTATTATTATTATTATTACTATTATTTATGTATTGTATCCTAAAAATCATCTTCATCATCATCATCATCATCATTGCCTTCATCATCATCAGCATCAGCATCAGCTTCATCATTATCATCGTCACCACCACCACCACCAGCATTGTCATTGTCATCGTCATCATTGTCATCACCACCATCATCATTTTTTGTTTGATTGATCAACTTCTAACCACCGTTATGTTATGAAGGTTAATGAGTGAGCTGGCTTGAATCACCATCTACAGTTGGAACCCAACCCACACAAGATAATGATTTGACTTGTCACAAGAAGTCATTTATTTCTGGGCGAAGATGTCAGAGAGTCATCCTGTTCAGGCTCATGGTATCATAAGGTTTTTTAGCTTGACGAGTATGTCCAATAACAGGTATCCATGAAGCCGTATGCATCATGAGAATGTAAGAAAAGGCAAACGCTGAGTTTGAACACGAGTGAAACAGAATTATGTGCCTACTGTGCAGCCACAGAATTATGTGCCTACTGTGCAGCCACACTCACACAAGTGGACTCAGAAATCAGGGCAAGATGGTGTAAAAAAAAAAAAAAAATAGAACATCACTGAATAACAGGAATTGTACATACAGCATTTTCAGAACCGCACTGGATTACACTGCACAGCACAAACTTGCCCTCAAATGGCATAAGAGTTCCACCCGCTCGGGGCGCAGCAGGTTTCAGGGGGGCCATCACGGCAGCCGTAGGAAATTGGCCCACTCTCAGTGACGGTGATCAACAGTAAAATGGAGCAAAGAAGACAATGGCCCAATTTTCATCTTTTTTTTGTTGTTCCACTTCCTGTCTGTTTAACCAATGGTTTGAGCTTCTGGGTTAGTTTCACCCCCTCCTGACATTTTTATTCCTGTCAATTGCCTCAGACACAGAGCACAGAAGCCCAGCCGGAGGAGTGGGAGAAAGATGTGTGCGATTAGAATCTGCCTGTGCGTGCTGGTTCTCGGGAAGTTGTGTAAGTGCTGCTTCTATGGACAGTGCTGGGTTTCACCGTGGCAACATGAAAAAAAAAAACTAAAACAAAAAAATCAACAAACAGACAAAACCGGGCCACAGGAGTTATGTCATGCGCCTTGAATATGGAGTTAAATAGTTCAATTCAAACGTGCAGCTACAACCGGCTTGTTTGAATCAGGACCTAACATTGATCCCTTCTTGTGTGCTGATAGCTTGTATGTTTGAAATTTAACTGACTGGAATTGTTGTTTCCTTGTGAAGTGCTCTGGGACACCAACATGAGGGGCACTATATAAGAGCTTCATGAATTTAATTATGTGTTACATCAGAGGAGCTTGACAGAAAAAGTTGGGTTGTTCTAAACTAAATGGTCAGATACTTTCTCAGATTTATCTCATTTGTGAAATTGTGGTTCTTTTGAGCATGTACTTGGATATAAATTTATGCATCCCGTCTTTTCTCTCTCGTCTTTTAGATCGGACACAGACCGAAGGCTTAGCTCAGCCAGTTCTCCTGCTAACAGCTCAGCTTGGAGACACTGCAACGCTGCGGTGCTTCTTTGCTAAAGAGAAAACCGCAATCAAAGTATTGTTCAAGCAAACTGTGGGCCACACACCTGAGCTCGTATTGTCATCAGTTAAATATGGAAATGATGTCACCTTTTACAGTGAGTTTAAAGATGACCCACGCATTACAGCTCACATGCACAATGGAATACTGAATTTAATCATCTCCAAAACCCAACCATCAGACTCAGGGATGTATTACTGTGGGAAAATGTATTCAACAACCGTGGAGTTTGATAAAGGAATGTTTCTTATACTACAAGGTATGGAAATTAAATACTTTTACTTTGATATTTTTTTAATAACCTGATTGGGTTATACAGTGAGCTCCAAAATATCTGGGACAACATCGTGGTATTTTCTTTCTTGATTTGGCTCTGTTCTCCTCAGTTTATGATTTGCAATCAGACAATTCATGTGTGGTTAAAGTGCACACTCTCAGCTTTTATTAAAGGTCATTTTTTATATACTTTGGTTTCACCATGAAGAAATTACTTTTTATACTTAGCCGCCCCATCTCAGTGTGGCATATTGTGTGGGACTTAATGTTATGCAAATTAAAACAGTCATGTTTAGTACTTTGTCGTATGTCTTAAGTAGTGCCGTCAGCATATAAAACGCATGTTCAATAGGATTCAGATCAGATTCAGATGTTAGCATTGAAAAGTGCCTTTGCTGCTTTAGCAGTATGTTTGGCATCATTGTCTTGCTGTAGGATGAAGTGCCGTCCAATGAGTTTGAAGGCATTTGGTTGAGCAGACAAGATGCTCTCAGATGCTCTCAGCAGCTACATCACCAGTGAGCCAGTATCTGTGGCAGGCATACATGGCCAAACCACAAGGCCCCCACCACCATGTATGATAGATAAGGGGGTGCTTTGGATCTCTGGGCAGTTCTTTGTGTTTTTGTCCCAAACAAGATTAAGCTCACTGTATAACTAGACCTTTTACTGCATAATCAAAATGAACCTTTTACAGGGTCAGAGTCACACAGCAGGACAGTAGTACTTCAGCAGCCCGAGTCTGAGTCAGTGCAGCCAGGAGACTCTGTGACCCTGCAGTGTACAGTACACACTGAGACCTGTGCAGGAGAACACAGTGTGTACTGGTTCAGACAGGGCTCAGGAGAGTCCCCTCCAGGAATCATTTACACCCATGGAAACAGGAGTGATGAGTGCCAGAGGAGCTCTGGGGCTGTGTCTCCCACACAGAGCTGTGTCTACAACTTCCCCAAGAGGAACCTCAGCCTCTCTGATGCTGGGACTTACTACTGTGCTGTGGCCACCTGTGGGGAGATCCTGTTTGGGAACGGAACCAAGCTGGATGTTAAGGGTAAGAAAAAATGCAATCACATAGTAAAAAGTATTGTCTTTGTTCATGCTTTTTTTTTTTTTTTTTTTCTAGCAAGGCTAAAGAATGATGTTTTTAATCATTTCAACCATTAGAGCATACAGGCTTCATCTGATATTTTTGGATTATTGTTTAACGTTTGCTAATTTATTTTTACGTTGTAAATTGTGAATAGTTTTCCATCCCTAATTTTTATTCTCATGCAGATCAGTTCTTTGGATGGGTGTCACTGTCAATGTCTTGTTATTCTCTTATTAAAATTTCTCATGAAGGGTGCTATACTAAATTTTGTTTTAAAATTTCAGGGAATGAACATCTGCCTCTTTATTGCTTGGTGGGAGCTCTGGCGTTGAGTGTGATCTTAAACATTGTCCTTGCTCTGAACAGAAGAAAAAGCTGTGAGAATTGCAAAGGTAAGAGACCAAGTTATCAATAAGTGGTGCATGTCACAGGTATTTTTTTTTGCAATGTTTGCAATCAAATTATTTGTTAAATCACATCAGACAAGTATGAAAGATAAAGGGTGTTTGATGTAAAGTTGCGTTTTCAAATTCGACAATAATTTTGTCAGCTGCATGCAAGGCAATTTCATAAATAGCACACAGAAATAGTCATATATAGTGACAGTTCTGTAAAACAACATCAGGTGAAGTTGCTCCATTGTTGCAAAAGGGTGTCTCACAACACTTTTAGGAATATTATATGCACAGATCACATGAAAAAGCAAGTCAAATCTTGAATTGTTTTTGCTTAAACTTCAGTATTTAACCCAAAATTATATTTTATGGTTCTATTTTTTTATGCATTTGTGTTTGGTACCGTGCTGGCACTAAGTAAATTATAGGCACAACAGCTGTGATGTGACAAACCCTCGATTATGAAAATAAAAGTGCTCTTGAGCAAAAGCCAGTAAAAAGCAGTAAAAGAGAATGCAGAGTAAGCAGAATCTTTTGGCCTTCAAATAAATAAAAATGTTTTTCAGGAGATATGTAATCGCAATTGAACCCCTATTCCCTGATTATATAATAGACGTATTCCTCAGATATACTTACCACATCTTATCAGATATGTATAGCAACTAACCGTCCAACTGTCGCAAATATAATTTACAAAATGAAAAACACTACTACCACAACTGCTACTGTTACAGTGAATATTAATAATGATAATAATAATAATAATAATAATAATAATAGAAGAAGAAAAATAAAAGAACAATAGCTTTATTTTCAGACAACCACCAGTGGTTTACATTTTCTTTTTACTGAAACAGGAGCTGCATCAACGAACCACGTGTCCAGAGAAGACTTGTCAAGCGAACAGGTACAAATACTATTTTGTGAAAAAGATTTTAAGGCAACTAACTAACTAACTAACTAAATGAATTAAAGTCAATTTCTGTGGTGAATATTCTCCTAAATGATAATAAGAATGAGGAGTAATCCTATGTGGTGTGTCATGTTTTTCCTTTTAGTATGAAGAGGAAGCAATGAATTACGCTGCTTTGACTTTCACCACCAAGAAACCCAAAGTGAGGCGGAACAAGAGGGAAGTGGAGAAAGAAACGGTTTACTCCGATACGAGATTTAGAGACCGCGAGTGAAGCTTTCCGTGAAAATTCGTCTTCATCACAAGAATAATCACTGTTTATCAAACATTTTTTCACTAGCATTGGTGAACATAATAATGTGTGGCTGTAAATGACATAGACCTACGGGATTTTCCTTTTTTTAAACTAAGAGCTTGTGCTTGTTAAATTCTGCTGTTTTTTAATGTTTTTTTTTTTTTAAATAAACAAAGTAAAACTGCAAAAACATTGTACACTGATGCGCTTGTGTGGCTTGTCTGTTAAATGGTGCTCGTTGTTGCTGAGCCTAGCTTGGTTTAGGGCAGTAGCGTAGTACAGGGAACAGTAGTTACTGTAGGGAACAGGACGTGCAACTCGATTCTCAGGTGATGCACTGCCCTTCTACCCTTGAGCAAGGCTGTTAACCCCAATGACTTCAGCATATAAACCTATCTGTGCAACATTAATTTGTGTTACACGTGTAAAATTGTGTGCGGAACTCTGGGTAAAAGTGTGCTGTTAACCTTCGCTTCTGAAATGTCCAAAAATTTAGATAAAAGTATTTTACTTGGTTGCTTGGCGGTAACTTCGAGTGCGATTATAAATCGTTGTTTGCATCCAGAACAAGAGGAAAAAGCTTTGAGAATGCACAGGTTTTCTACAGCTAATTTATTCATTAATTAACCATTTATTGCATGCATATAGTCTGATATCATTATTATCAGTATTTTAGCTACTTTAAATTGCACACTAATGTTACCAGGGATTCAATCACTTCTGGCTCTACAGTAAATTGGGTAAATATTCAGCTGTTTGTGTTGCTGCAGAAGTAATCTTTGTGAATGATTACACATGGACATGTTGAAAGTCCGCAAATTAAATGAATCTCAATAATGGTTAGTGTTTCCCACTCCAGATTATGGACGTTGGCTGCTTAATAACTCCGTATATCAGACAGTCAGAGTATATGAATCTGATACATTTCTATCACAATGCATCTTGCTGTATGAATACTGACATGTAAAGTTTTAGAGGGATAATTGTACCACATGGAGAAGGCATGTAGAAATATGTCTGCACATCCATACCAGGGCTGGATCTGGCATAACTACCAATATGTGTCTGCCACTGCTTAGCCAGGGGATTTGGGTACTCTGCTGCATGTTTTATAACAACTAGACATGCTCTTTGAAGGCCGAGGCCTCTTGCTAGCAGAGCCCTTCCTGTACCTTCAGTAACCAAAGCACTTCCTGTATGCACAGCGACGCTTTCTTGCGCTCTCAGTTACTGATGCTGTGCTGTTCATTTTAGAACAACTGGGCACATGTTCAGACAGAATGACTCAGTGGCAGATTCCTTCCTGTGTACAGGGACAGAGCATGAACAGACTCTCACATGTTCATGCACTTCCTGCTGAGAAGCCTGTCAGGTGTTCACAGTGGCCGATAATCTAGAGAACAAGGAGAGAGTAATGCCCTTACCCAGACTTGCTCCTGTAAAGTATTTAGTTTTGACAGCATTAAATGATTACAATGGCCTTTGAATCTTACATGCGCAACATTACTGGTATTTTACCCCTCACCATATTCAAAGAACATCAATCACAATGTGTTTGTCTGTTTCAAACTGCTCTGTTGTGGTGACAGGGGAGGTCCACTTATTTTCCACTCACAGCCTTGTATATTCAGCTCTACACACACCAGAGCTGCACAGGAAGACTGACCTGCTGCACAGAGCTGTATTCACACCTTCCTCTCTCAGCGCTGAACCACACTGACGCTCCGATCAAATTCACCCGCCTCACACCTCAGACCACCTTTCCATTACAACAGACCAGACAAGAGAGGCCTAGAAAACAGTGCACTTTTATGTATAATCTGTCCCCAAGAGTTAAATATACACTCAATAAGTCATAAAACATTATCTCAGCGCTGAAACCACACTGACGCTCCGAACAAACTCACACCTCAGACCACCTTTCCATAACAACAGACCAGACAAGAGAGGCTTAGAAAACAGTGCCTTTATATTTAAACAAAAAAAAAAAAAAGTAAATATCTGTCCCCGTGTTACCAAATATGGTCAAAAATTGCAGGGACAAAAAGTCAGTATTGCTTTCTATAATTAAAGAGGGCTTTACACGTTTCTATTTTACATTCATCATCATTTGCATGTTTTATGCTGTTGCTTCTTAGTTGCATTATGGTGCAAAAGCGAAGTCATCATAACCTTCTTTTTCAAGGCATGTAGTTCAAAGTTTTACCAGTAGGCAGCAGCACAGTATACTATAAATGTGGCATTTTGATGATGATAAATTATAACATTATGATCTGAAACTTTTGAAAGTCACAACGTATTGGTCTGATTTTGCTGATCTGGACATGTTCTTTAGCACCTATGAAATTTTTGATGTACTACTTGCAATGTTGAATATCATCATACGTAAAATGCTCAGTGAAGTGCACCTCATTAAAAGATTTAAATATGCCTTCAATAAGTCATAAAAAAAATACTGAAATGTCGTGATGAAGTTTTTCAGTACAAACATCATCAGATGCATTGAATCACTCAGCATCTGGATCCTTTCCCTTCTTTTTCTGCCCATGGTCATGTGACCAGCTGTAGTGTCATGGGACATGAAAGAGCTCTTGACTCATTCAGGCCCTGCAGTATGCATAATGAATGTATGTGCTGAGTAAGGTGTGCAGCAGAATGGATTCAAATGAACCATGGGGGTTTTGTATATAACTGGGTGTGAGTACATGGGTGAGGGAGAAGTGTGTGTGTGTGTGTGTGTGCGTATGTGTGTGCGTGTGTGTGTGTATGTTTGTTTGTTTGTTTGGGTTTTAAATGAACTCACCACCAAAGAGAGCAGTATCCCTGCAAGTTAATTTCCATTGAGCACTGAGGGCATTGTCAGTATTAACTATAGACTGTTAATGTTTTAGTTTCCTGTTTATGACCTCTTTCCCTTTGAGAGCGTGCTAGAGATCACGCTCTGAGACCTGCTTTTCTGGTCTGAGGGGGGGCTTTTTTGCACAATGCTGGAGGTGCAGCTCTCTCTGTGGTTTGGTCTGACTCTCTGGCCACTGACTCAAAACAAAACCTCTGTGCTCTGCCTTAGTGGTTTCCTCTGTATGCACGCCTTTCATACGTCACCTGGTACCCCCCTCTCTGTCTCTATCTCTTTCTTCCTTTCACTCTCTCGCTCTCTCTCTCTCTCTCTCTCTCTCTCTCTCTCTCTCTCATACAATACTTAGGAGGGGTCAGAACTATGTGTGCTATCTACATGCAATTATTTTCTAACAATAATAGTACATATCTCTGCACTTAGATCAGAGGGCTGTCAGAAATCTTTCACTGGTAGTTTGAAATCTTTATAATCATGGTCTTTCTTTAGCCATTTGATTAACTTTCATTGAGCTCAAAACAACATTTGACATGTTCGTACAATAGGAGTTTAAACATTCTACAAATGTAAACATTTTGATTTAATCCCTAATTGAGATTAATATCCAGTGACACTCCCTGTTATAATTAGTCAGCAGTGGGATATCTAAATCCTGATAAACATGAATTCCTGCTAAATCTGCACAGTCCATGTGTATCAAGCTTTCTTAACAGCCATGGAAATCACCTTAGGTTAAAATAATCACATTCAGTATTCAAATAAGAGATAATGTAAACATTTAAAGATTTTATTCACTTGTGTTTTGACAATGCAAGACTCTGTTATCTTCTTATGGCTTCCTCAAGATTACAGGGAACTGTGACATCACAGTATGAACATTCCACTGAGCTGTCCATGGTTCTGAACTGAATAGCATCATCACCAATCTATATTTTTGGGTCAGGTATGTAGGAAGCAAATAATTTTTTTAGGCCACTTCTTTTTTTTGTTTCCAGATTACAGAAGACAGATGCACACACAACACACAACCACACGCACACACACACACACACACAACCATACACGCATACACACACACAACCTCACAGTCATATATACACACACACACACACATACGCGCAGGCACACACACACACACATGCACCCACACTCATATACACCCACACAGACACACACACACACACAAACACCCAAGCACAAATGCACAAATGCACACACACACACACACACACATACACAAACACAGATATTACACTGTAGTACGAATCGAGGTGCCGTTTCCAATGTGAAGTTATTCTCAAAGTAATCTATTTCAAACTTCATGAAGACTTCCACATGATTGCACTGTAAATAACTGGATTATTATTATTATTTGACCTTTATTAAGCAGGATGGTCAGTTCAGAACAAATTCTCATTTGCAATGATGACCTGAAAATGTCATCACACATGAAAGAAAAATGGAAATAATGACAACGGTCTTTTTTTGTTGCACTGAGAGTGTTTATCAGCGGACGCTTGCGCAACTCTTGTGCACCCAATAATTTGCCTCATTATACAGCCAATCAAATCTGCCACTGACATGTGCCCTCCTACTGTTCAGTGAATCACTGGAAATTATCACCTCAAGTCCTCCTCTTATCTGTACATATCTGAGTTTTACAGCGCAGAGGACAAGCAGGGTCTCAGGCAGAGGAGAGTCTCCAGAAGAGGAGAGTTCAGATACAGTGATGCCACCACTCTGTGCAATTCTTGTGCTTTTCAGCAAAGTCTGTAAGTGAATAAATATTACTATTTACTTATCAGCCAAAATAACTCTACTCAAGGACTGTATAGAGGTTTTATGAACAGGTTGATGTTGTTTTCCTGCTGACACTGAGGTTGAAATATTGCTTTCTGTTTTTTTCCAGATGGTCTGCTTGGGAAGAATGTTAATCAGCCTTACGCGCTGGTGAGAGCTCAGCTTGGAGACACTGTGACTCTCCCATGTTTCCATGCTCAAGATTTTGTGTCCTGTGCCAGCTGGTTTAAGCAGCCTCTTGGAGAGAAGCCTCAGATTGTAGCACTAACAATGAACCCTGAATCAGGTGCTATATTTTTCAATGAGTTTAAAAACAGCACACGCCTCAGTGCTAAAACAGCGAAGGGGAGCTTTAACCTGACTGTGTCAGGAGTAGAGCCGTCTGATTCAGCCACATACTACTGCAGTATTACGCGCTACAGTGAGATCAGCTTTGGAGATGGAGCTACTTTAATGATGACAGGTAAATTTAAAAATTATTTCCTTTTTCCATAACCGTAATTTGTAATAGTAATTTGTCATTCTGTAGTTTAAATTGAAGCTCTGGGTATGTTTATTTATAGACTGGCACAGCAAAAAGAAATATTGATTCCATTTACAGTATGAAACAAACAACAACAAAGAACTCTAGAAAAAAGTGCATGTTCCAGAAATGTTATTAAAAATGCATTTCTGTAACTGTAAATGAGACCTTTCCATGACACTGATATGTATGACTTTATAAGTCTCTGTTTATAGGGACATTTTTGTCCAGTGCAAATCTACCATTTTATAATTGCACCAATGTACTGACTGAAAATAATTTTGAAGCACACTATTTTATCATGTTTTTAACACTCTCTTTCTGTGAAACCATCTATGCTCAATCAAGGAGCACATGTCTTTGGATAGTTAATATAGTTCATTTTGAAGGCTATATATACGCTTGTAAATATGCGAGTATCACTACGAAGTTTCTGAAAATTTCCTAGCTGCATGATTTTTTGAGTAATTCAGAAACAAGGCATTAAAACCTGTTTCTATGAATCACAGTTTTTAAAAATTTACCTTTTTGCTTATAGTTCCAGTGTGTCCAGCATGTCTTGTCATCTTTTTTTTTTTGTTAATATATTACCTGATTCTGCTCTAGTGAAAAAAATATTGATTTACAAATTAATATTTAATTTAATACAACGGTTATAATTTCTTGTATAGTAAAATACATATGGTTGTAGAGGTAGTCAATAAACCTTTTTCACATAACAATGCTTTTGGAGACTGCATTGGCCACATGGCACTCCGCTCAGCTGAAACATGAAGTTTAACTCATCGTGCTGCTAAATTACCAACTTGTTCCAGGTGCATGCACTTCTGCCGAATGCAGTTTTTGAATATAAATGGTCCGTTTCACTCACAAAATCAGGTGATTTGGCAGCTCTCACAACAGGACTGTTCTCACTGCCGGTTCTGTTGCTTTTTCATGGCTCATGGTAAACAGTGTGGGGCATACAGTCTCATTTAATGGGGCATTTATTTTGCATCTTCCATCCACTGAAGCCCCCGCTCGACCCTCAGTACCTTTGCAGCCTTTAACGCTTGTTAAATCTTGTTTAAATGCTCATTTTAATGGCAGCTGCACAATTTATATGCAAGGATTTAAATTCAATTCAATTTGTCCTTATAATGGTCTCCAGTCGACAATTTTGCATTGCATTGACATGAGTATGAACCTTTTACAGGGTCAGAGTCACACAACAGGACAGTAGTGCTGCAGCAGCCCGAGTCTGAGTCAGTGCAGCCAGGAGACTCTGTGACTCTGCAGTGTACAGTACACACTGAGACCTGTGCAGGAGAACACAGTGTGTACTGGATCAGACAGGGCTCAGGAGAGTCCCCTCCAGGAATCATTTACACCCATGGAACAAGGGGTGATGAGTGCCAGAGGAGCCCTGGGGCTGTGTCTCCCACACAGAGCTGTGTCTACAACTTCCCCAAGAGGAACCTCAGCTCCTCTGATGCTGGGACTTACTACTGTGCTGTGGCCACCTGTGGGGAGATCCTGTTTGGGAACGGAACCAAGCTGGGCATAGAGGGTAATCCATAAATAGACCCGCCCCATCCATCCCCCCCTTACACACACACACGTTTTGGACTGCGATACCCCATTAGACTAATACAACCCCAAACAGGGTGAGCTCTTTCAAGGTCCTAAATAGACTTCAAAACATTGGGTTGCACTGCACTCAAGAATTTCCTTCGTTGTTATGAAAATAATAAGAAATTTTCACGGTTCTTCAAATCATGAATTGGGCAGGAGAGGATCTATGTTACAATGGTCAATTTAGAATGTTGTAATTTCAGTGTTCAAATGCCTCTAGCCCGATTTTCTACCTGACTGGGGCAGATCATATTTGCCCAATGAAAATAAAGTAACAGACTGGCTGTACCTGCACTTGAATTTTATTGTTTTTTATTTCAGGGGAACCGAAGACAGTCTCTTTCATAATTCTCAGCATCCCTTGTGTGGCGTTGGCTTTGAGCCTGATTGTGATCGCCGCTCTTCTCCGCAGTTGGAAGAAACGAAAAGTTTGTGAGCACTGTACAGGTGAGTGATGTTAGCAAATAGAAAAGGCTGTGCACTCTGTAAAAGTGAGTTATATTAGCAGATATAAAAGGTTGTGCACTCTGTAAAAGTGAGTTATATTAGCTGATAGAAAGCTCTGTAAAAGTGAGTTATATTAGCTGATATAAAAGGTTGTGTACTCTGTATCCGAGCTATATTAGCTGATAGAAAGCTCTGTAAAAGTGAGTTATATTAGCTGATATAAAAGGTTGTGCACTCTGTAAAAGTGAGTTATATTAGCTGATAGAAGGCTCTGTAAAAGTGAGTTATATTAGCTGATATAAAAGGTTGTGTACTCTGTATCCGAGCTATATTAGCTGATAGAAAGCTCTGTAAAAGTGAATTATATTAGCTGATATAAAAGGTTGTGTACTCTGTATCCAAGCTATATTAGCGGATAGAAAGCTCTGTAAAAGTGAGTTAAATTAACTGATAGAAAAGGCTGCGCACTGCGTGAAAGCAATGTGCTTTTTTCTTTTCTGAAAAAACGAAGAGCCCTACAAGAAATGGGTTTTATTTCTGCAGCCCACGGGCACTGCAATATCAAAAGAGTATGAGAGGGCTATAGAGTCTAATGTTAGTGCACAGTAGCTCAGTTTTACAATGATACCTAGCTAGCGATGAGGAACCGGCTCTAACCTAGCTAGCGATGAGGAACCGGCTCTAACCTAGCTAGCGATGAGGTACCAGCTCTAACCTAGCTAGCGATGAGGAACCACCTCTAACGTAGCTAGCGATGAGGAACCGGCTCTAACCTAGCTAGCGATGAGGAACCGGAATCTAACCTAGATAGCGACGAGGAACCAGCTCTAACCTAGCTAGTGATCAGGAACCGGCTCTAACCTAGCTAGCGATGAGGAACCAGCTCTAACCTAGCTAGCGATGAGGAACCGGCTCTAACCTAGCTAGCGATGAGGAACCAGCTCTAACCTAGCTAGTGATCAGGAACCGGCTCTAACCTAGCTAGCGATGAGGAACCGGAATCTAACCTAGATAGCGACGAGGAACCAGCTCTAACCTAGCTAGCGACGAAGAACCGGCTCTAACCTAGCTAGCGACGAGGAACCGGCTCTAACCTAGCTAGCGACGAGGAACCGGCTCTAACCTAGCTAGCGACGAGGAACCGGCTCTAACCTAGCTAGCGATGAGGAACCGGCTCTAACCTAGCTAGCGACGAGGAACCGGCTCTAACCTAGCTAGCGACGAGGAACCGGAATCTAACCTAACTAGCGACGAGGAACCAGCTCTAACCTGGCTAGCGATGAGGAACCGGCCCTAACCTAGCTAGCGGACATGAATACTAATGAGTGCAGGATACACGCCCACCCTGTCCTGTCACAAAAAATCTAATGATGTTTATTACAATTTACTGGTTAATAATTGGGTTAAAAACTTGAAAGAAATATCAAGAAGACAATCAATTGCCACTTCTGGGAAATATAACCACAATTTGAATCCAGTTGCCTGTAACTTTAAAATAGAAACGTTTTGCAGATAACTTTCAAGCTCCATTCCACTTATCCTATAGTGCATGTTAAATTAATCATAAAACATTTATCAATATTTTAAAATATTCTCATCTTCAAACAGGTAACAATCTTCAGAAAAGCCGGCTTGACACCACCGACGATCCAAGAGAACAGGTGTGAAAGATGCTTACTACATCCGTTCAAAACTTCCCACAAAGCCATGAGGCTTGAAACAGAGCTTTCCATATTCTATCATATTGTGTGCTAATATATGCTAATATATAGGCCTACTCTGGATACATACATCTTTTAACTGACTATTTTCCAAAAGGTTGAAAGAGCAAACAACCACTTATGAATTTTATGATCTGAATTATTGAAAATGAACAAGGAAGAAATATATTCATTTATACCAGCATTGTGCCATAGCAGTCGTACAGCTCGTGGTAATCTGGGCGGTAATCTGTGGTATAAGGGGTAAGGAGCTGGTCTTGTAACCTAAAAAAAATATCACCAGTTCGATTGCCAGGCAAGACACTGCCGTTGTACCCTCGAGCAAGGTACTTAACCTGCATTGCTTCAGTATACATCCAGCTGTATAAATGGATGCAATGTAAATGCTGTGTAAAACGTTGTGTCAGTCGCTCTGGATAAGAGCGTCTGCCAAACGCCTGTAATTTAAATGTGATCTTTGCCCTTACAAACTCCCGTCATGGTTTCTGTTTTCGCCTGCCTTCCCACAGTGCTCTACTGAGGACGCGCTGAACTACGCCGCTCTGAGGTTCAGTGAAAAGAACACAAAAGTCAGGCCCAAGAGGAGAGACCAGCGGGAAGACCCCGTCTATTCCGACGTGAGAACTCAAGACTGGAGGTGAAAGCTTTTCTGAAGGTATCCAACAAAGATCGCGGAAGAAAACTTCGTCTAACTGGAGTGAACGCACATTGGAGTTTTGGCAGCGGCAGTGCGGCTGTACTGTATGCTCTTTATCTGAAAGCTTTAATTTTGGGTGACTAACGTTTACCTATGCCGAATATTTGCTGACGCGATTCAAGTTGAGTGCGTTTTATTTTCCATGCACCTGCAGGAAAAATAGCTGCAAGTTAAACTTTAATTTTTATTTGAAAGAAAACAATGGCCCAATTTTGATTTTCTTTTTTTTTTGTTCCACTTCCTGTCAGTTCAACCAACAATTCAAGCTTCTGAGTTACTTTCTTCCCTTTTGACATTTTCATTTTGTCATTTGCCTCTGACGCATTGACACATTGGCAATGCAAGTATATGTTTTATTTTCTATGTACCTGTAGGGAAAATAGCTGTAAGTTATGTTTGAATTTTTATTTGTAATATTCCTTTGGCTTAAGTATGTGATGGCTGACTTCTTTTTTGTGAAGGAAACTGTTAGAGTGCACTATTGTGTGTACATGACAAACGATCATGTTATACCATATTGTCTTTAACTGAATGGCTGCTTAGTCCTGGACTAAACTGAGTTTTGTATTATGTATTGCTTTGTATTATGTACTGGCCCATAATTAAAAAAAAATTATCTCCTGAATAAAATGAAATGAAACATGCCTAAATCATCATCATCATTATTATTATTATTATTATTATTATTATTACTATTATTTATGTATTGTATCCTAAAAATCATCTTCATCATCATCATCATCATCATTGCCTTCATCATCATCAGCATCAGCATCAGCTTCATCATTATCATCGTCACCACCACCACCACCAGCATTGTCATTGTCATCGTCATCATTGTCATCACCACCATCATCATTTTTTGTTTGATTGATCAACTTCTAACCACCGTTATGTTATGAAGGTTAATGTGCGAGCTGGCTTGAATGACCATCTACAGTTGGAACCCAACCCACACAAGATAATGATTTGACTTGTCACAAGAAGTCATTTATTTCTGGGCGAAGATGTCAGAGAGTCATCCTGTTCAGGCTCATGGTATCATAAGGTTTTTTAGCTTGATGAGTACGTCCAATAACAGGTATCCATGAAGCCGTATGCATCATGAGAATGTAAGAAAAGGCAAACGCTGAGTTTGAACACGAGTGAAACAGAATTATGTGCCTACTGTGCAGCCACAGAATTATGTACCTACTGTGCAGCCACACACACAAAAAAAAAAAAAAAAAATAGAACATCACTGAATAACAGGAATTGTACATACAGCATTTTCAGAACCGCACTGGATTACACTGCACAGCACAAACTTGCCCTCAAATGACATAAGAGTTCCACCCGCTCGGGGCGCAGCAGGTTTCAGGGGGGCCATCACGGCAGCCGTAGGAAATTGGCCCACTCTCAGTGACGGTGATCAACAGTAAAATGGAGCAAAGAAGACAATGGCCCAATTTTCATCTTTTTTGTTGTTGTTCCACTTCCTGTCTGTTTAACCAATGGTTTGAGCTTCTGGGTTAGTTTCACCCCCTCCTGACATTTTTATTCCTGTCAATTGCCTCAGATTGACACAGAGCACAGAAGCCCAGCCGGAGGAGCGGGAGAAAGATGTGTGCGATTAGAATCTGCCTGTGCGTGCTGGTTCTCGGGAAGTTGTGTAAGTGCTGCTTCTATGGACAGTGCTGGGTTTCACCGTGGCAACATGAAAAAAAAAAAACTAAAACAAAAAAATCAACAAACAGACAAAACCGGGCCACAGGAGTTATGTCATGCGCCTTGAATATGGAGTTAAATAGTTCAATTCAAACGTGCAGCTACAACCGGCTCGTTTGAATCAGGACCTAACATTGATCCCTTCTTGTGTGCTGATGGCTTGTATGTTTGACTTTTAACTGACTGGAATTGTTGTTTCCTTGTGAAGTGCTCTGGGACATCAACATGAGGGGCACTGTATAAGAGCTTCATGCATTTAATTATGTGTTACATCACAGGAGCTTGACAGAAAAAGTTGGGTTGTTCTAAACTAAATGGTCAGATACTTTCTAAGATTTATTTCATTTGTGAAATTGTGGTTCTTTTGAGCATGTACTTGGATAGAAATGTATGCATTCCGTCTTTTCTCTCTCGTCTTTTAGATCGGACACAGACCGAAGGCTTAGCTCAGCCAGTTCTCCTGCTAACAGCTCAGCTTGGAGACACTGCAACGCTGCGGTGCTTCTTTGCTAAAGAGAAAACCGCAATCATAGTATTGTACAAGCAAACTGTGGGCCACACACCTGAGCTCGTATTGTCATCAGTTAAATATGGAAATGATGTCACCTTTAACAGTGAGTTTAAAGATGACCCACGCATTAAAGCTCACATGCACAATGGAATACTGAATTTAATCATCTCCAAAACCCAACCATCAGACTCAGGGATGTATTACTGTGGGAAAATGTATTCAACAACCCTGGAGTTTGATAAAGGAATGTTTCTTATACTACAAGGTATGGAAATTAAATATTTTTACTTTGATATTTATTTTATAACCTGATTGGGTTATACAGTGAGCTCCAAAATATCTGGGACAACATTGTGGTATTTTTTTTCTTGATTTGGCTCTGTTCTCCTCAGTTTATGATTTGCAATCAGACAATTCATGTGTGGTTGAAGTGCACACGCTCAGCTTTTATTAAAGGTCATTTTTTATATACTTTGGTTTCACCATGAAGAAATTACTTTTTATACTTAGCCGCCCCATCTCAGTGTGGCATATTGTGTGGGACTTAATGTTATGCAAATTAAAACAGTCATGTTTAGTACTTTGTCGTATGTCTTAAGTAGTGCCGTCAGCATATAAAACGCATGTTCAATAGGATTCAGATCAGATTCAGATGTTAGCATTGAAAAGTGCCTTTGCTGCTTTAGCAGTATGTTTGGCATCATTGTCTTGCTGTAGGATGAAGTGCCGTCCAATGAGTTTGAAGGCATTTGGTTGAGCAGACAAGATGCTCTCAGATGCTCTCAGCAGCTACATCACCAGTGAGCCAGTATCTGTGGCAGGCATACATGGCCAAACCACAAGGCCTCCACCACCATGTATGATAGATAAGGGGGTGCTTTGGATCTCTGGGCAGTTCTTTGTGTTTTTGTCCCAAACAAGATTAAGCTCACTGTATAACTAGACCTTTTACTGCATAATCAAAATGAACCTTTTACAGGGTCAGAGTCACACAGCAGGACAGTAGTACTGCAGCAGCCCGAGTCTGAGTCAGTGCAGCCAGGAGACTCTGTGACCCTGCAGTGTACAGTACACACTGAGACCTGTGCAGGAGAACACAGTGTGTACTGGTTCAGACAGGGCTCAGGAGAGTCCCCTCCAGGAATCATTTACACCCATGGAAACAGGAGTGATGAGTGCCAGAGGAGCTCTGGGGCTGTGTCTCCCACACAGAGCTGTGTCTACAACTTCCCCAAGAGAAACCTCAGCCCCTCTGATGCTGGGACTTACTACTGTGCTGTGGCCACCTGTGGGGAGATCCTGTTTGGGAACGGAACCAAGCTGGATGTTAAGGGTAAGAAAAAATGCAATCACATAGTAAAAAGTATTGTCTTTGTTCATGCTTTTTTTTCTTTCTTTTTTTTAGCAAGGCTAAAGAATGATGTTTTTAATCATTTCAACCATTAGAGCATACAGGCTTCATCTGATATTATTGGATTATTGTTTAACATTTGCTAATTTATTTTTACATTGTATATTGTGAATAGTTTTCCATCCCTAATTTTTATTCTCATGCAGATCAGTTCTTTGGATGGGTGTCACTGTCAATGTCTTGTTATTCTCTTATTAAAATTTCTCATGAAGGGTGCTATACTAAATTTTGTTTTAAAATTTCAGGGAATGAACATCTGCCTCTGTATTGCTTGGTGGGAGCTCTGGCGTTGAGTGTGATCTTAAACATTGTCCTTGCTCTGAACAGGAGAAAAAGCTGTGAGAATTGCAAAGGTAAGAGACCAAGTTATGCATGGCACAGGTATTTTTTTTTGCAATGTTTGCAATCAAATTATTTGTTAAATCACATCAGACAAGTATGAAAGATAAAGGGTGTTTGATGTAAAGTTGCGTTTTCAAATTCGACAATAATTTTGTCAGCTGCATGCAAGGCAATTTCATAAATAGCACACAGAAATAGTCATATATAGTGACAGTTCTGTAAAACAACATCAGGTGAAGTTGCTCCATTGTTGCAAAAGGGTGTCTCACAACACTTTTAGGAATATTATATGCACAGATCACATGAAAAAGCAAGCCAAATCTTGAATTGTTTTTGCTTAAACTTCAGTATTTAACCCAAAATTATATTTTATGGTTCTATTTTTTATGCATTTGTGTTTGGTACCTAGCTGGCACTAAGTAAATTATAGGCACAACAGCTGTGATGTGACAAACCCTCGATTATGAAAATAAAAGTGCTCTTGAACAAAAGCCAGTAAAAAGCAATAAAAGAGAATACAGAGTAAGCAGAATTTTTTCTGCCTTCAAATAAATAAAAATGTTTTTCAGGAGATATGTAATCGCAATTGAACCCCTATTCCCTGATTATATAATAGACGTATTCATCAGATATACTTACCACATCTTATCAGATATGTATAGCAACTCACCGTCCAACTGTCGCAAATATAATTTACAAAATGAAAAACACTACTACCACAACTGCTACTGTTACAGTGAATAATAATAATAATAATAATAATAATAATAATAATAATAATAATAATAATAATAATAATAGAAGAAGAAAAATAAAAGAACACTAGCTTTATTTTCAGACAACCACCAGTGGTTTACATTTTCTTTTTACTGAAACAGGAGCTGCATCAAAGAACCACGTGTCCAGAGAAGACTTGTCAAGCAAACAGGTACAAATACTATTTTGTGAAAAAGATTTTTAAGGCAACTAACTAACTAACTAACTAACTAACTAAATAAATAAAAGTCCATTTCTGTGGTGACTATTCTCCTAAATGAGAATAAGAATGAGGAGTAATCCTATGTGGTGTGTCATGTTTTTCCTTTTAGTATGAAGAGGAAGCAATGAATTACGCTGCTTTGACTTTCACCACCAAGAAACCCAAAGTGAGGCGGAACAAGAGGGAAGTGGAGAAAGAAACGGTTTACTCAGATATGAGATTTAGAGACCGCGAGTGAAGCTTTCTGTGAAAATTCATCTTCATCACAAGAATAATCACTGTTTATCAAACATTTTCTCACTAGCATTGGTGAACATAATAATGTGTGGCTGTAACTGACATAGACCTACGGGATTTTCCTTTTTTTAAACTAAGAACTTGTGCTTGTTAAATTCTGCTGTTTTTTTAATGTTTTTTTTTTTTAAATAAACAAAGTAAAACTGCAAAAACATTGTACACTGATGCGCTTGTGTGGCTTGTCTGTTAAATGGTGCTCATTGTTGCTGAGCCTAGCTTGGTTTGGGGCAGTAGCGTAGTACAGGGAACAGTAGTTACTGTAGGGAACAGGACGTGCAACTCGATTCTCAGGTGATGCACCGCCCTTCTACCCTTGAGCAAGGCTGTTAACCCCAATGACTTCAGTATATAAAACTATCTGTGTAACATTAATCTGTGTTACACGTGTAAAATTGTGTGCGGAACTCTGGGTAAAAGTTGCTGTTAACCTTTGCTTCTGAAATGTCCAAAGATTTAGATAAAAGTATTTTACTTCGTGGCTTGGCGGTAACTTCGAGTGCGATTATAAATCGTTGTTTGCATCCAGAACAAGAGGAAAAAAGCTTTAAGAATTGCACAGGTTTTCTACAGCTAATTTATGCATTAGTTAACCATTTATTGCATGCATATAGTCTGATATCATGCGTTTTAGCTATTTTAAATTGCACACTAATGTTACCAGGGATTCAATCACTTCTGGCTCTACAGTAAATTGGGTAATTATTCAGCTGTTTGTGTTGCTGCAGAAGTAATCTTTGTGAATGATTACACATGGACATGTTGAAAGTCCGCAAATTAAATGAATCTCAATAATGGTTAGTGTTTCCCAGTCCAGATTATGGACATTGGCTGCTTAATAACTCCGTATATCAGACAGTCAGAGTATATGAATTTGATACATTTCTATCACAATGCATCTTGCTGTATGAATACTGACATGTAAAGTTTTAGAGGAATAATTGTACCACATGGAGAAGGCATGTAGAAATATGTCTGCACATCCATACCAGGGCTGGATCTGGCATAACTACCAATATGTGTCTGCCACTGCTTAGCCAGGGGGATTTGGGTACTCTGCTGCATGTTGTATAACAACTAGACATGCTTTCTGAAGGCCGAGGCCTCTTGCTAGCAGAGCCCTTCCTGTACCTTCAGTAACCAAAGCACTTCCTGTATGCACAGCGACGCTTTCTTGCGTTCTCAGTTACTGATGCTGTGCTGTTCATTTTAGAACAACTGGGCACATGTTCAGACAGAATGACTCAGTGGCAGATTCCTTCCTGTGTACAGGGACAGACCATGAACAGACTCCCACATGTTCATGCACTTCCTGCTGAGAAACCTGTCAGGTGTTCACAGGGGCCGATAATCTAGAGAACAAGGAGAGAGTAATGCCCTTACCCAGACTTGCTCCTGTAAAGTATTTAGTTTTGACAGCATTAAATGATTACAATGGCCTTTGAATCTTACATGCGCAACATTACTGGTATTTTACCCCTCACCATATTCAAAGAACATCAATCACAATGTGTTTGTCTGTTTCAAACTGCTCTGTTGTGGTGACAGGGGAGGTCCACTTATTTTCCACTCACAGCCTTGTATATTCAGCTCTACACACACCAAAGCTGCACAGGAAGACTGACCTGCTGCACAGAGCTGTATTCACACCTCCCTCTCTCAGCGCTGAAACCACACTGACGCTCCGATCAAATTCACCCGCCTCACACCTCAGACCACCTTTCCATTACAACAGACCAGACAAGAGAGGCCTAGAAAACAGTGCACTTTTATTTATAATCTGTCCACAAGAGTTAAATATACACTCAATAAGTCATAAAACATTATCTCAGCGCTGAAACCACACTGACGCTCCGAACAAACTCACACCTCAGACCACCTTTCCATAACAACAGACCAGACAAGAGAGGCTCAGAAAACAGTGTCTTTATATTTAAACAAAGAAATAGTAAATATCTGTCCCCATGTTACCAGATATAGTACAAAATTGCAGGGACAAAAAGTCAGTATTGCTTTCTATAATTAAAGAGGGCTTTACACGTTTCTATTTTACATTCATCATCATTTGCATGTTTTATGCTGTTGCTTCTTAGTTGCATTATGGTGCAAAAGCAAAGTCATCATAACCTTCTTTTTCAAGGCATGTAGTTCAAAGTTTTACCAGTAGGCAGCAGCACAGTATACTATAAATGTGACATTTTGATGATGATAAATTATAACATAATGATCTGAAACTTTTGAAAGTCACAACGTATTGGTCTGATTTTGCTGATCTGGACATATTCTTTAGCACCTATGAAATTTTTGATGTACTACTTGCAATGTTGAATATCATCATACGTAAAATGCTCAGTGAAGTGCACCTCATTAAAAGATTTAAATATGCCTTCAATAAGTCATAAAAAAAATACTGAAATGTCGTGATGAAGTTTTTCAGTACAAACATCATCAGATGCATTGAATCACTCAGCATCTGGATCCTTTCCCTTCTTTTTCTGCCCATGGTCATGTGACCAGCTGTAGTGTCATGGGACATGAAAGAGCTCTTGACTCATTCAGGCCCTGCAGTCTGCATAATGAATGTATGTGCTGAGTAAGGTGTGCAGCAGAATGGATTCAAATGAACCATGGGGGTTTTGTATATAACTGGGTGTGAGTATATGGGTGAGGGAGAAGTGTGTGTGTGTGTGTGTGTGTGCGTATGTGTGTGCGTGTGTGTGTGTATGTTTGTTTGTTTGTTTGGGTTTTAAATGAACTCACCACCAAAGAGAGCAGTATCCCTGCAAGTTAATTTCCATTGAGCACTGAGGGCATTGTCAGTATTAACTATAGACTGTTAATGTTTTAGTTTCCTGTTTATGACCTCTTTCCCTTTGAGAGCACGCTAGAGATCACGCTTTGACACCAGCTTTTCTGACCTGAGGGGGGGCTTTTTTGCACAATGCTGGAGGTGCAGCGCTCTCTGTGGTTTGGTCTGACTCTCTGGCCACTGACTCAAAACAAAACCTCTGTGCTCTGCCTTTGTGGTTTCCTCTGTATGCACGCCTTTCATACGTCACCTGGTACCCCCCTCTCTGTCTCTATCTCTTTCTTCCTTTCACTCTCTCTCCCTCTCTCTCTCTCTCTCTCTCTCTCTCTCTCTCTCTCTCTCTCTCTCTCTCTCTCTCTCTCTCTCTCTCTCTCTCATGCAATACTTAGGAGGGGTCAGAACTATGTGTGCTCTCTACATGCAATTATTTTCTAACAATAATAATACATATCTCTGCACTTAGATCAGAGGGCTGTCAGAAATCTTTCACTGGTAGTTTGAAATCTTTATAATCATGGTCTTTCTTTAGCAATTTGATTAACTTTCATTGAGCTCAAAACAACATTTGACATGTTCGTACAATAGGAGTTTAAACATTCTACAAACGTAAAATTTTTTGATTTAATCCCTAATTAAGATTAATATCCAGTGACACCCCCTGTTATAATTAGTCAGCAGTGGAATATCTAAATCCTGTTAAACATGAATTCCTGCTAAATCTGCACAGTCCATGTGTATCAAGCTTTCTTAACAGCCATGGAAATCACCTTAGGTTAAAATAATCACATTCAGTATTCAAATAAGAGATAATGTAACAGAGATAAGATAAACATTTCATTCACTTGTGTTTTGACAATGCAAGACTCTGTTATCTTCTTATGGCTTCCTCAAGATTACAGGGAACTGTGACATCACAGTATGAACATTCCACTGAGCTGTCCATGGTTCTGAACTGAATAGCATCATCACCAAACTATATTTTTTGGTCATGTACGTAGGAAGCAAATAATTTTTTTTAGGCCACTTCTTTTTTTTTTTTCAGATTACAGAAGACAGGTGCACATCCACATCCACACCCACCCCCCCCCCCCCCCCCCCCCACACACACACACACACATACACACACCATGCACACACACACACACACACACACACACACACACACACGCAACCACACACATATACACCCACACACACACACACACACACACGCAGGCACACACGCACACACACATGCACCCACACTCATATACACCCAAACAGACACACACGGACACACAAACACACAAACACCCACGCACAAATGCACACACACACACACACACACAGATTACACTGTAGTACGAATCGAGGTGCCGTTTCCAATGTGAAGTTATTCTCAAAGTAATCTATTTCAAACTTCATGAAGACTTCCACATGATTGCATTGTAAATAACTGGATTATTATTATTATTTGACCTTTATTAAGCAGGATGGTAAGTTCAGAACAAATTGTCATGTACAATGATGACCTGACAAGGTCATCACACATGAAAGAAAAATGGAAATAACGACAACGGTCTTCTTTTGTTGCACTGAGAGTGTTTATTAGCGGATGCTTGCGCAACTCTTGTGCACCCAACAATTTGCCTCATTAAACAGCCAATCAAATCTGCCCCTGACATGTGCCCTCCCACTGTTCAGTGAATCACTGGAAATTATCGCCTCAAGTCCTCCTATTATCTGTACAGTTTAAGTTTTACAGTGCAGAGGACAAGCAGGGTCTCAGGCAGAGGAGAGTCTCTAGAAGAGGAGAGTTAAGATACAGTGATGCCACCACTCTGTGCTGTTCTTCTGCTTTTCAGCAAAGTCTGTGAGTGTTTAACTGTTATTAACTTATCAGCCAAAATAACTCTACTCAAGGACTGTATAGAGGTTTTATGAACAGGTTGATATTGTTTTCCTGCTGACAGTGAGGATGAAATATTGCTTTCTGTTTTTTTCCAGATGGTCTGCTTGGGAAGGATGTTGATCAGCCTTACGCACTGGTGAGAGCTCAGCTTGGAGACAATGTGACTTTCCCATGTTTCCATGCTCAAGATTTTGTGTCCAGTGCCAGCTGGTTTAAGCAGCCTCTTGGAGAGAAGCCCCAGATTGTAACGATAACATTGAACCCTGAATCAGGTGCTATATTTTTCAATGAGTTTAGAAACAATGAACGCTTCAGTGCTAAAGCAGCAAAGGGGAGCTTTAACCTGACTGTGTCACAAGTAGAGCCGTCGGATTCAGCAACATACTACTGCACTCTTACGCGCTACAGTGAGATCAGCTTTGGAGACGGAGCTACTTTAATGGTGACAGGTAAATTAAAAATTATTTCCTTTTTCCATAACCGTAATTTGTAATTGCAATTTGTCATTCTGTAGTTTAAATTGAAGCTCTGGGTATGTTTATTTATAGGCTGGCACAGCAAAAAGAAATATGGATTCCATTTACAGTATGAAACAAACAACAACAAAGAACTCTAGAAAAAAATGCATGTTCCAGAAATGTTATTAAAAATGCATCTCTGTAACTGTAAATGAGACCTTTCCATGACACTGATATTTATGACTTTATAAGTCTCTGTTAATAGGGACATTTTAGTCCAGTGCAAATCTACCATTTTATAATTGAACCAATGTACTGACTGAAAATAATTTTGAAGCACACTATTTTATCATGTTTTTAACACTCCCTTTCTGTGAAACCATCAATATATTCTCAATCAAGGAGCACATGTCTTTGGATAGTTAATATAGTTAATTTTGAAGGCTATATATCCTCTTGTAAATATGCGAGTATCACTACGAAGTTTCTGAAAATTTGCTAGCTGTATGATTTTTTGAGTAATTCAGAAACAAGGCATTAAAACCTGATTCTTTGAATCACAGTTTTTAAAAATTTACCTTTTTGCTTATAGTTCCAGTGTGTCCAGCATGTCTTGTCAGCTTTTTTTGTTGTTGATATATTACCTGATTCTGCTCTAGTGAAAAATATTGATTTACAAATTAATATTTAATTTAATACAATTAAATGATTTTACTATAATGTCTTGTATAGTAAAGTACATATGGTTTTAGAGGTAGTCAATAAACCTTTTTCACATAACAATGCTTTTGGAGACTGCATTGGCCACATGCATTGGCCACATGGCACTTAAATCATCTTCCATCCACTGAAGCCCCCGCTCGACCCTCAGTACCTTTGCAGCCTTCCTCTCTGCATGTTTTTGTGTCTGACTAACAGTTCTGAGATTGTGGACTGAGAACAACGGCCACAGCTTCCGTTTGGTTCATAAAATTTAACGTTTAAATTGTCGTAAAATTGAAGCAGTCAACATTTTTGGAACCTTCCTTTTAGCTGCCATGTTAAAGAAAACATACGCTTGCTCATTTTAATGGTAGCTGCACAATTTATATGCAAGGATTGATATTCAATTCAATTTGTCCTTATAATTGTCTCCAGTCGACAATTTTGCATTGCATTGAAATGAGTATGAACTTATTACAGGGTCAGAGTCACACGGCAGGACAGTAGTACTGCAGCAGCCCGAGTCTGAGTCAGTGCAGCCAGGAGACTCTGTAACTCTGCAGTGTACAGTACACACTGAGACCTGTGCAGGAGATCACAGTGTGTACTGGTTCAGACAGGGCTCAGGAGAGTCCCCTCCAGGAATCATTTACACCCATGGAAACAGGAGTGATGAGTGCCAGAGGAGCTCTGGGGCTGTGTCTCCCACACAGAGCTGTGTCTACAACTTCCCCAAGAGGAACCTCAGCCCCTCTGATGCTGGGACTTACTACTGTGCTGTGGCCACCTGTGGGGAGATCCTGTTTGGGAACGGGACCAAGCTGAATGTTGAGGGTAAGCTCATTTAAATGTATGTACGATTTAATAGCACAGTTAGTATAGATTCACATTTGTTATTTAACTAATAAGGAAAATATTTAGATTTTAACATAATTTTGATTGTAGCAACATCTCAACTTCATTCACAAAATCCTAAACAAATATTTATATTTCAGGAGGTGAATTATCCAGGCTTGTCTGGCTCTCGATCATACGGACTGGAGTTCTCTGTTGCATGTTGCCCATATTTGTCCTCATCTATTGCAAAAAGGCATAAATAATAATGCTAATATGGGATTCATATCATTAAATCAGCCTGTGTGTCATGTTCACATTATTATCTCCTTCTGGGTATTCTTTTTCTCCTTTCTCTTGTCATTCAAATTTTTTTTCCCACAGAACAATACCTGTTCACAAATTCACCAGGTGTATTAATCCTAATGTGCTGTTCTGATAAAGTTTGCAGAACAGCCTGAGACAGCTGATGTTACTCAAACAATGTAATGCAATTAAACTTAATTCCAGTCATTTGAAATGCATGGTTATGATTATGTTCCTGATCCAGTACTCAGAAATTTTGGAACACAGACAGTTATTGCAGAAAGGATTTTGTCAACTTTAGTCAGAAACTGTAAGTACAAGCAACATTTCTTTCAGTCTATGGTAGCTGCTGGCTCTTCGTGAAGATGCGTTATTTTGGGCTGTTTGAGGAATCAAATGCATTCTTAGAGAAAATACACACTTTGGAAAAAAAGCTGCCATTCCAACATCTAAACAGAATTATTACACATCACACACATAAGATAATGACTCAATGATACAAATGAAAATATATTTCAGTACAAAAAGTTCATGAACAGAACTTTGATACTGAGAGCTAATGGTTTGCAAACAGTAGCTTAAACATACAGATGAGACACAGTAACAGAATCTTAAGACTGTTATCTCCATTCCTGTTTTTACAACAGAAATGTATCATAGTGCGGTGCAGCCAATATTTTCTGTATTGGAAAAAAATGTACTGATCAGTAACAGCAAAAGCTCATGCTTACCCACCTATCACATATTCATGCAAAGTGTATCTTATTGACATTTATTCATTTCCTCTAAGAGTTAATGTTAAATGCATAGAGGACTGTGCCTTTAAAATTATTCCAGACAATTTGACAAAATGATTTAAGTCTAATAATGCGATGAGAGTTTAATTACTCTGTGGTAAAAAGGTATTCTCCTCAGCAGTGGTACTTCCGGCTTGGTCAGACGTTCCTACGAGCACAGTTGGCAGTGTTCGCGGGTGGGAAGCCGGTGAGGGTATGAGTCCTGATTGTTGCATTAGCGACTCCTAATAATGCGATGAGTGTATAATTATTCTGTGGTAAAAAGGTGTTCTCCCTGCGTTAAGCATAAGGTTAATGGCCTGCGACTGAATTAGTGTCCATCACTTCCTACATTTGGAGCCCTGCCCCACACAAGGCCATGATTTTATTTGTCAACAGACGGAATAGGCCAGGGGTGGCCAACCCAGATTCTGGAGAGCCGTAGGGTCTGCTGGCTTTTGTTTTTACTCTGCACTTAATTGATCAATTAAAGCAGTTGATTACACAGGTTACTCATCTCATCTGGTTTATTTTGTCTAAGTGGTTGTTGTATTTAAGGTTAAATACAAAAACCTGCAGACCCTGCGGCTCCCCAGGACCAGGGATGGCCACCCCTGTAATAGGCCATTGGTTTCTAAGCAGAGCACTTCGCTGGAAATTGGGAAGACTATTCTCACATTAGAATGACACCTCAGTCAGTCTCATGGTACCATGAAGTTTTGATCCTACAGGTATGTCTACAAAACAGGCAATTATGAAGCCATTCGCATAATTTAATACTCATAATAATAATAATAACTCAATAATAACAACAAACAAAACAACAGCACAGTTACTGGTGTTGAATCCAGTGAGCATTTTGCATTGCATTGAGTACAGTACAGCCACACAAGCAATGAACTGCATTTGTTGTGGAATTCTATGAAGCTCTGATTCCAGATCCCTCAAGAATGGAAGTTTTGTGGCTTGATGTTCATGCTCTCACCCGCCCCCTGGTGTCAGGAGCTGGGAATGCACCCGTTCTCTGAAGAAGAGCGGTGAACATGTACTCAGCTGCTGTGTAGCATTAATCACACTGGACCCATTCTTTTGCATTTCACAGAGATGCCTGTGTTCTGTGACCATGATTCACATTATAATGTAATTTGTCAAAAAGTCAAACAGAATGGGCTGCAGGTAGTATGGCGATGGGGATGGTAGGGTCACAGTTATTCTGCTTGTGTATCTTAAGAGACAAACTCTCAGAACATTTCCATGAAATACATACATTTTTATGGCTGTCAGAAACTCTCTTGTTTAAGGGTAAAAGAATAAAATGCAGGCTCTCAATGTCACATGGAGAGAAACTTCGCCTGATATGCTTCCTGCTCTGAGGTCACTGCACTGCTTATTGTTTCTGAAAGCTTTTACACACGGCTCTCTCTCTCACTACCAGAAAAATGTGTTTGTCTGTTTCAAACTGCTCTATTGTGGTGACAGGGGAGGTCCAGTTATTTTCCACTCACAGCCTTATACATTCAGCTCTACACACACCAGAGCTACACCGGAAGACTGACCTGCAGCTCCTCCCTCTCTCAGCGCTGAAACCACACTGACGCTTCAATCAAATTCACCCGCCTCAGACCTCAGACCACCTTTCCATTACAACAGACCAAACAAGAGAGGCCTAGAAAACAGTGCCTTTATATTTAAACAAAAAAAAAAAAGTAAATATCTGTCCCCATGTTACCAAATATAGTACAAAAATTGCAGGGACAAAAAGTCAGTATTGCTTTCTATAATTAAAGAGGGCTTTACACGTTTCTATTTTACATTCATCATCATTTGCATGTTTTATGCTGTTGCTTCTTTGTTGCATTATGGTGCAAAAGCGAAGTCATCATAACCTTCTTTTTCAAGGCATGTAGTTCAAAGTTTTACCAGTAGGCAGCAGCACAGTATAATATAAATGTGACATTTTGATGATGATAAATTATAACATTATGATCTGAAACTTTTGAAAGTCACAACGTATTGGTCTTATTTTGCTGATCTGGACATATTCTTTAGCACCTATGAAATTTTTGATGTACTACTTGCAATGTTAAATATCATTATACGTAAAATGCTCAGTGAAGTGCACCTCATTAAAAGATTTAAATATGCCTTCAATAAGTCATAAAAAAAATACTGAAATGATGTGATGAAGTTTTTCAGTACAAACATCTTCAGATGCATTGAATCAGTCAGCATCTGGATCCTTTCCCTTCTTTTTCTGCCCTGATGATACATTCTATGGTCATGTGGCCAGCTGTAGTGTCATGGGACATGAAGGGCTCTTGACTCATTCAGGCCCTGCAGTCTGCATAATGAATGTATGTGCTGAGTAAGGTATGGAGCAGAATGGATTAATATGAAACGACCCTTGAACCATGGGGGTTTTGTATATAACTGGGTGTGAGTACATGGGTGAGGGAAAAGTGTGTGTGTGTATGTGTGTGCGTGTGCGTGTGTGCGTGTGTGTGCGTGTTTGTTTGTTTGTTTGTTTGGATTTTAAATGAACTCACCACCAAAGAGAGCAGTATCCCTGCAAATTAATTTCCATTGAGCACTGAGGTTTGGGGATGGGGCATTGTCAGTATTAACTACAGACTGTTAATGTTTTTGTTTCCTGTTTATGACCTCTTTCCCTTTGAGAGCACGCTAGAGATCACGCTTTGACACCAGCTTGCTGGTCAGTGGGGGTGTTTTTTGCACAATGCTGGAGGTGCAGCTCTCTCTGTGGTTTTGGTCTGACTCTCTGGCCACTGACTCAAAACAAAACCCCTGTGCTTTGCTTGTGGCATGCACCCCTTTCATACGTTACCTAGTTCTCTCTCTCTCTCTCTCTCTCTCTCTCTCTCTCTCCCTCTCTCTCTCTCTCTCTCTCTCTCTCTCTCGCTCTCTCTCTTTCTCTCTCTCTCTCTCTCTCTCTCTCGCTCTCTCTCTCTCTCTCTCTCTCTCGCTCTCTCTCTCTCTCTCTCTCTCTCTCTCTCTCTCTCTCTCTCTCGCTCTCTCTCTCTCTCTCTCGCTCTCTCTCTCTCTCTCTCTCTCTCTCTCTCTCTCTCTCTCTCTCTCTCTCTCTCTCTCTCTCTCTCTCTCTCTCTATCTCTATCTCCTGAGATACTTAGGAGGGGTCAGAACTATGTGTGCTCTCCGCACGCAATTCCTTTCTAACAATAATAATACATATCTCTGCACTTAGATCAGAGGGCTGTCAGAAATCTTTCACTGGTAGTATGAAATCTTTATAATCATGGTCTTTCTTTAGCCATTTGATTAACTTTCATTGAGCTCAAAACAACATTTGACATGTTCGTACAATAGGAGTTTAAACATTCTACAAATGTAAACATTTTGATTTAATCCCTAATTAAGATTAATATCCAATGACACCCCCTGTTATAATTAGTCAGCAGTGGGACATCTAAATCCTGTTAAACATGAATTCCTGCTAAATCTGCACAGTCCATGTGTATCAAGCTTTCTTAACTGCCATGGAAATCACCTTAGGTTAAAATAATCACATTCAGTATTCAAAAAAGAGAAAATGTAAACACTGAAAGATTTCATTCACTTGTGTTTTGACAATGCAAGACTCTGTCATCTTCTTATAGCTTCCTCAAGATTACAGGTAACTGTGAATCACAGTATGAACATTCCACTGAGCTGTCCATGGTTCTGAACTGAATAGCATCATCCTCAAATTATATTTTTTGGTCATGTACGTAGGAAGCAAAAAAATTTTTTTAGGCCACTTCTTTTTTTTGTTTCCAGATTACAGAAGACAACCCCCCCCCCCCCAACACACACACACACACACAATTGCTGGTGGATGAGCTATATGCACCTCTCCCGCCTTTAATCTAATAAAAGTCAATGTCCAGCATATAGAACACAGTGCAGCAGGTGATGTCCTGTTCAGGTGAAAAAGTCTGAACCAGCATCCACACTCTCTATCCTGTTAGTCTTCTTAAATAATCTTCCTAAAGTTTCTGTAGTACATTTTCACTAAGAAAAGAAAGAGATTGTGTGGTCAAGTGGTCACCTTCTCACCATCAAGCTTTGTGACAAGACCCCCTGAAGTTTTGTGACAAGGTTGATTCCAAACTGATCCATTGCAATATCCCAGCTGAGGTCACATGTCAGTAGGGATTGATGTGTAGTTTCCAATGTGTGATTATTCTCAATGTAAATTATTTAGAAAAAAACAAATTATTTTTTTTCCACATGATTGAGATACATAAATGGCCACTGTACAGACACAACACGTCATAACAATGGAAATAATGACGAGGGTCTTGTTTTATTGCACTGAGAGTGTTGATTTGTGGACCTTTGTCACCCTATAATTTGCCTCATTGAGCAGCCAATCAAATCTGCCCCTGACATGTGACCTCCTATGGTTCAGGTTCATTGGAAATTATTACCTCAAGTCCTCCTTTTATCTGTACAGTTTGAGTTTTACAGTGCAGAGGACAAGCAGGGTCTCAGGCAGAGGAAAGTCTCCAGAAGAGGAGAGTTCAGACACGATGATGCCGCCACTCTGTGCTGTTCTTGTGCTTTTCAGCAAAGTCTGTAAGTGTGTAATTATTATTGACTTAAATAACTTTACACTAGGACTGTATAAAGATGTTCATACTGAGCTTGCAGGGGTTTTTTATTGCTTATTTCTCATTGTCATTTGCATTGAAATATTGCTTTCTGTCATCTCACAGATGGTCTGCTTGGGAATATAATTCAGCCTGACGCGCTGGTGAGAGCTCAGCTTGGAGACACTGTGACTCTCCCATGTCTCTACTCTGCAAAGGACGTGCCGGGTGTCAGCTGGTTTAAGCAGCCTCTTGGACAGAAGCCTCAACTTGTAGCAATAATAATGAACTCTGTATCAGATGCTATATTTTTAAATGAGTTTAAAAACGGCACACGCCTCAGTGCTAAAGCAGCGAAGGGGAGCTTTAACCTGACTGTGTCACGAGTAGAGCCGTTGGATTCAGCCACATACTACTGCGCTCTTACGCGCTACAAAGAGATCAGCTTTGGAGATGGAACCACTTTAATGGTGACGGGTAAGTATGAAGCTTAGTTGATGCTTTATACTTCTTTTTAAATGTACAGGCATTCATCAATATATTTTTGGTATATTGATTAGCTCACCTAATCAGCATTTGATTTTTAAAAAGTCAATTTTTATTATCCCAGGAATGCAGATATTTTTTTTTAGGGTAGGGTTAGCCAAACTCTGTTTTGGGTGTTCATGTATTGGTTCAGTGTTATGTTAAGATATATCGAGGTAGGTTGTTGTTTAAGATACTGCATGTTAAGCCAAAAACTGTAAATTTGATTACAACTGTAAATCATTATGATTTTTCTAAAGTCATTAATACATCACAAATAGACAGTTTCGTATACATTTGACACCGATCCAGATTGGGAAGTTCAACCATGACGTAGATTCAAAATTGTTTATCAAGAATAATGATAATAATTGTAGCCAAGTGCATAATGATTGAGTCCAAGCACATATCCTGTTATATTTTTAATTATTAAACGGAATTCTTCAGGTTCAGAGTCACACAACAGGACAGTAGTACTGCAGCAGCCCGAGTCTGAGTCAGTGCAGCCAGGAGACTCTGTGACTCTGCAGTGTAGAGTACACACTGAGACCTGTGCAGGAGAACACAGTGTATACTGGTTCAGACAGGGCTCAGGAGAGTCCCCTCCAGGAATCATTTCCACCCATGGAACCAGGAGTGATGAGTGCCAGAGGAGCTCTGGGGCTGTGTCTCCCACACAGAGCTGTGTCTACAACTTCCCCAAGAGGAACCTCAGCCCCTCTGATGCTGGGACTTACTACTGTGCTGTGGCCACCTGTGGGGAGATCCTGTTTGGGAACGAGACCAAGCTGGACTTTGAGCGTAAGCAAAACAATTACACATTGAAAGCATTGTCTTAATTAATTCAGTTTTTAAAAGGTTCATACGTTTATTTAAGGAAGGCCAGGGCTAAATTAATTAATTAAATAACATCAACCAGGGGAATATTCAGACTTCATCTGAAATTATTGGATGATTGTTTAACATTAGCTCATTTATTTTTATGTTGTAAGTTTTTTTATTGTTTTCTGTTCATCATCTTATCTAGCAGAACAGTTCTTTGGACATGTTTTCCCTGTCAACGTCTTATTATGCTTTTATTAACTCTTTGAAAAGTACGTTTTTTGGAATCATTTTCTACAACTGTTCTAGAATTCCATTGTTTTCAGTTACCAGTAGTGATTGTGATATCAGCATTAGAATGTTCAGTTAAGAACATTTTAATTGCAATCTCACACCATAAAAGGTTAATATTGCTTGTAAATTGTGCTACGCTAAATCGTTCTTTTTTAAGGAAATAAAGCTCTTCCTCTTTATTGCTTGGCGGGAGCTTTGACATTGAGTGTGATCCTAAATATTGTCCTCGCTCTGAAAAGGAGAAAAGGCAGTGAGGATGGCAAAGGTAAGAGAACAATTGTCGGTGATACATATTATGGATGTTTTATCAAATTTTGTTCATTCAAATCAGAAGTGTACGAAACATACAAAATCATACAAATACTCAATATCATAAAGGTAGGTGGCAAAAATGATGTGAACTGCGGTATATGCTAAGCGCTTGTCTAAGTTCCAAAATTTGAAAAAAACTTTGTCATCTGAAGGCTATTTCATGAATAGCATGCATAAATAGTCACATACAGTCCATGTGCAGTTCTGTAAAACAACATCAGGTGGTGCAAATGACTGTCTCATAATACTTTTAGGTATGTATACATTATATACATAGATCACATGAAAACGCGAATCAAATTTTGAATTTATTTAACTTTAACCTTTGATATCGCCCCCAATATTACACATTAGTTATGTTTATTATGCATTAATAATAATAATAATAATAATAATAATAATAATAATAATAATAATAATCAGAAGAGGATTTAAAAAAGTAGTAGTTTGTACAAATCATATTATCATTTTTTGAGCAATTCATTTTGGACAACCTTCAGTGGTTTCATTGTTATTTTACTCAAACAGGAGCCGCATCAATCAGCGAAGTGCCCAGAGAAGACCTGACAAGCAAGCAGGTAGAAATATTGCGCTGTGAAAGACATTTTTAAGAATTAAAATTTACCATTTCTGTAGTGAATACCCTGGTCAAATGATTATCAGAATGAAGTGTAATCATATGTGGTGTGTAATGCTTTTTCTTTTAGAGTCAAGAGGAATCAATGAATTACGCTGCTTTGACTTTCACCACCAAGAAACCCAAAGTGAGGAGGAACAAGAGGGAAGTGGAGAAAGAAACGGTTTACTCAGATATGAGATTTAGAGACCGCGAGTGAAGCTTTCCGTAAAAATTCATCTTCATCACAAGAATAATCACAATTTATCAAACGTTCCCTTGCCAGAATTGGTGAACATAATAATATGTGGCTTTAAATGATACAAACTTATAGGACTTGCCTTTTCTAAACCAAGAGCCTCTTTTCTAATTTAAGCATGGGAACCAACATACATTTTTGCCAAATCATTTTTTTCTGTTTTAAAAGAAACTGTTTCAAGAAATATGTGTGAACCATTGAATAAACTATAAACTGCAAATTACTGAAGAATTACCGATGCAAAAATCCAGTTAAAATGTACATTGTACAGTGTTGAAAATGAAATGGCAAAATGAAAACGCCAGTGCATTTATCCTGCATGTAGTAGTAACTGTGCCATAATTCTAAAAAAAACACAAACTGGAAGAAGAAACAGTGCATATTATAAATGACCAGAGCAAAAACATTTATTAAAATATAAACCATGAGAAAACGCGACTGCTTTCCCTGCAGCGGTACTGGATGGCTGTCAGACATTTGCTAATTTTATTTTGGAAGTTGAGCCCTCATTGGCATTTTCATGGAGCTCAATTATCTTGTTCCTCTCTCGGGTTAGGCTCTGAAAATGATACTTAAATATGTTAAATTAAATTGCCCCTTAAAATGTCCAAAAATGATGCAAAAACAATGTGATTTGTGAATGCTATCAAAGTTTATATCCTGAAACAGAGAAAAAGCTGTGAGAATTGCAAAGGTGATGGGCCTAGTGTATTTAATCTGTCATGTCTTTCTATGACTTATTTAACCAAAAAATAACAATTTATTTCACATTCATATAGACTCTGGTATAATATCTTTATAACTGTATATCTAAAATAGCACACTAATGCTCCCTGGGATACAAACACTCCCAGGTGGACAGCAAATTCAGCCGTTTGTGTTGTTTTAATTCTGAGGTGTAGAAGCATGTGTGATTATAAGTGGGCATGTGATTATCAGGCCATCATCAAACCCAAATTAAAATAATGGTTAGTGTTTCCCAATCCACATTTTTCACATTGGCTACTTAATAACTCCACATATCAGACAGTGAGGGTAAATGAATCTGATACATTTCTATCAGAATGCATCTTGCTGTATGAATTCTGTCATTAAAAGTCTTAAAGCAATAGTTTCTCAGAGATATGTCTGCACATCCATACCAGGACTGGATCTGGCATAACTACCAATATGTGTCTGCCACTGCTTAGTCTGAGAAAACTTTGTTGCAGATTTGGGTACTCTCCTGCATGCTTTAGAACAGCTGGATATGCTTTCTGAAGATTAGGCCTCTTGCTAGCAGAGCCCTCCCTGTACCTTCAGTAACCAAAGCACTTCTTGTATGCACAGCGACAGCTTTCTTGTGTTCTCAGTTACTGATGCTGTGCTGTAAGTTTTAGACCACTCCTTCCTGTGTACAGTGACAGAGCACGAACAGACTCTCACATGTTCATGCACTTCCTGCTGAGATGCCTGTCAGGTGTTCACAGGGGCCAATAATCTACAGAACAAGGAGAGAGTAATGCCCTTACCCAGATTGCAGTTGTTACTGTGACAGCTGTTTAAGTTTTGACAGCTGAACATGATTAGAGCAATTATATTTATGCGTGATGTTCTTCACTGAATGTATTGATTAAAATGGCATACATTGGAATTGCATGTAATTTAAGCACAAATACATTTCTACATGTTATGGAACGTACTCTTGATTGAATTTGCATTCTATGTGATGCACTGAAGCATGACGTCTTCATAAATGTCACCCACTGAAACTTATCAGCACCTATAACCAAGCAGACTCATTCACTTAAGCTAGCC
>NC_049203.1:5580974-5628474 GCF_013347855.1 Anguilla anguilla
TTTTGTTTTGAGTCCGTGGCCAGAGAGTCCGACCAAAACACAGAGAGAACTGCACCTCCAGCATTGTGCAAAAACCCCCCTCAGACCAGCAAGCAGGTCTCAGAGCGTGATCTTAAGCACGCTCTCAAAGGAAAGACTTTATAAGCAGGAAACAAAAACAGTACTGGACAATAATTAATACTGCCCTGCCCCCTGCCCCCCTAGTACCCAATGGAACCTAACTTGCTAGGATACTGCTCTCTTTGGTCACACACACACACACACACAGGCACGCACTCTCTCTTTCCCCCTCAGCTATGCACTCACACCCTGTTTGTCAAACCCCCCCACCTCCCCCATGATACAAGGATAGTTTCATGTGAGTCCATTCTGCTCTAGACTTTACTCACTACAAACATTAATTACGAAGAATACTGCATGTCCTGAATGAGTAGAACACTTTAATGGCCCGTGTCACCACAGCTGGTCACATGACCATGGAACGTACCATCAGGGCAGGAAAAGAAGTGGAATGATCAAGATGCTGAGTGATCACAATCATTTCAGACTTATTGAGTATGTATTTAAATCTTGGAGACAGATTGTAAATATAAGCGCACTGGTTTCTAAGCCGCTCTTTTCTGGTCTCATGTAATGGAAAGGTGGTCTGAGGTGTGAAGTGAATAAATTTGATCGGAGCGTCAGTGTAGTTTCAGCGCTGAGAGAGGGAGGAGCTGCAGGTCAGTCTTCCTGTGTAGCTCTGGTCTGTGTAGAGCTGAATGTATAAGGCTGTGAGTGGAAAAAAAACTAGACCTCCCCTGTCACCAAAACAGAGCATCTGAAACAGACAAACACATTTTACTTGTAATGAAAGAGAGAGCCGTGTGCAAAAGCTTTCAGAAACAATAAGCAGCAGGGAACTCAGAGATGGAAATATATCAGCCAAAGTGTCTGCCCATGTGACCTTTAATGCCTTCCTTTTATTATGTACTCCTCAACTAGAATAACTCTGTCCCAGGAGCATTTTAAAAGCCATACAAATGTATGTTTTATGGAAATGTTTTGAGAGTTCCTCCCTAAACAAGCAGAATAACTGTCACCCTACCAACCCCACCGCCATACTACCTGCAGCCCTTCTGTTGTTTGACTTTTTGACAAGAAACATTATAATGTGAATCATGGTCACAAAACACAGACATTTCTGTGAAATGCAAAAGAATGGGTCCAGTGTGATTAATGCTACACAGCAGCTGAGTACATGTTCACCGCTCTTCCTCAGAGAACGGGTGCATTCCCAGCTCCTGACACCAGGGGGTGGGTTACAGCATGAGCATCAAGCCACAAAACTTCCATTCTTGAGGATCTGGAATCAGACCTGTGTGGAATTCCATTATAAGTGCAGTTAATTGCTTGTGTGTCTGTACTGTACGTAACGTATATAAAACTGTTTGGTTTACGTTCATTGGATTCAACACCAGTAACTCTGTTTTTGTTTGTATTATTTTAATGATTATTAAATTATGCAAATGGTGTAATAATTGCCTGTTTTGTAGATATAATTTCAGGATCGAAACTTCATGGTACTGCACCTAGTGACTGACCAGGGTGTCATTCTGATGTCTATCTCTAAACATCCTTTAGAGACAGACGGCCTAGCAGTCGAGAATACATATTTACCACAGAATAATTATTAAACACTCGTCAAATTATTAAACATAAATCATTCAGTCAAATTGTTCATTGCCTGAAATAAGGTGAAAAATTATGACAATGATGATTATGAGGTGGTGGGTGGTATTGGTGATGTTAACAATGACGATGATGATGACGATGATGATGTTAACACTGTGGAAGATGATCCTAACTAGAAAAGTGATCATGATATTTGTGAATCTATGTAATAGTGGCAGGGGCGGGGCTATCCTACTCCCTGACAAAGGTTCCTACGTTCCCTGAAAGCTCCTTGGAGCTCTTTAGAAACTGACATAGCACTGGCACTGTTCGCCGGGCATCCACTCTCACGATCAAACATGATATAGACCCATGAGCCCACCAAAGTGAAAAGTGCATCATGCCCACATTATGCTAGTTGTTTTATTTTTCTTGTACGCATTACACTTGTCACTCTAATGCTGGATGTTCAGTGCAAAATCTATCTTCCAAGATTAATGAGCACTATGAAGCTAGAGCATCTTAAATTAGCTCCAAGCAACTAGTGTTAGCGTTCCAAATATTACAGCATGTCCTAACTTTGAGTTGAGGCTTGACAAAAAGCAACTTGAAAACTGATCAATCATTTAATGCTGGGATCTTTCCATGTACAATGTGATGCTTACAAGAATGTTTGCACATTTAATAACTAATAATTAAATCCTAAAATAGTGTGAAACTGACAGATTTCTCTGTTTGGCACAAATGTATCTATGCCACCTGGTCACAATACTGGGCAGAACAGACAGACCTCAGACTGAATGGTAGCCAGGCCCTCGTCAGGCCTATTTTAAAGGCACAGCCTGCTATACATGTAGCATTAGCCCTTAGTGAAATGAATGACCATCAATGAGACACTCTGCATGAATATGTGATAGGAGGTTAAGCATGAGCTTTGCTGTTACTGATCAGTACATTTTTTCCATTCCGAAAATATTGGCTGCAGCACACTATGATACATTTTGTCATAAAAAGATGAATGGCGATAACAGTCTTAAGATACTGTAACATTACAGGAATTTCAGACATACTCTGTCTCACCTGTATGTTTAGATAGATACTTTCATTCAACCCTGTGGGGTAATTTGTCCTCTGCATTTGACCCATCTTAGTTACTTAGGAGCAGAGGGCGGCCACAGTGCAGCGCCCGGGGACCAACTCCAGTTCTGAGGCCGGTGCCTTGGTCAAGGGCACCTGCAGGAGCACGCCTAGCCTTCTTGCGAGGCAACACTGCTAACCACTATGCCACCCTGCCCGCCGGTTTGATGCTGCTGTTTGGAAACCATTAGCTCTCAGTGCCAAAGTTCTGTTCATGAACTTTCTGTACTGAAATATATTTTCATTGTATCATTAAGTCATTATTATATGTGTGTGATTTAAAATAATTCTGTTTTGATGTTGGAATAGCAGTGTTTATTCCAAATTGCATGTTTTCTCTAAAAATGCATTTGATCCCTCAAACAGGCCACAATAAGATTCCTTCACAAAGATCCAGCAGCTATCGTAGACTGAAATAAATGCATCTTGTATTTACAGTTTCAGACTAAAGTTGACAAAGTCCTTCTGTTATGATTGTCGGTGTTCAAATACTTTTGAGTATCAGGAACATAATCAAAACCATTTCAAATGATTGAAATTCATTTTAATTGCATTACACTGTTTGAGTAACATCAGCTGTCATATGCTATTATGCCAAAATTAGGATTCATACACCAGGGTAATTTGTAAACAGGGATTGCGTTCTGGAAAAAAGTCATTATAAGAAGAAGAAGGAGAAAAAGAATACCCAGAAGGAGGTATAATATGAATATGATTCGCTGATTTAATGGTATGAATCCCATAATATCATCATTATTTATGCCTTTTTGCAATAGATGAGGACAAATATGGGCAACATGCAACAGAGAACTCCAGTCCGTATGATCGAGAGCCAGACAAGCGTGGATAATCACCTCCTGAAATATAAATATGTGTTTAGGATTTTGTGAATGACATTGAGATTTTTTGGTTACTACAAAAAAAATTATGTAAAAAATCTATATATTTCCTAGTTAAATATAGTTTTACATAACAATTGTGAATCAATACTATATGTGATATCATGCTGTACATACATTTAACCCTCCTGTTATGTTGCGGGTCAAATAAACCTTTTTAAAGTTTGAAAATCTAGGAAAAATACTTAAAATTATTTTTTCAGTATGAAACTTCTTCTACTGGCCTTAATTAGTGTAATCACATTTTAAATGAAAATGGTTCATTTCATGTATTTGCAAACCCCCCTATGGGGATTGACCCGGGAACATTTTTGCTGTACCTAAAAATGAACAGAACAGGAGGGTTAAACAAGCTTACCCTCAACATCCAGCTTGGTCCGTTCCCAAACAGGATCTCCCCACAGGTGGCCACAGCACAGTAGTAAGTCCCAGCATCAGAGGGCTGAGGTTCCTCTTGGGGAAGTTGTAGACACAGCTCTGTGTGGGAGACACAGCCCCAGAGCTCCTCTGGCACTCATCACTCCTGTTTCCATGGGTGTAAATGATTCCTGGAGGGGACTCTCCTGAGCCCTGTCTGAACCAGTACACACTGTGTTCTCCTGCACAGGTCTCAGTGTGTACTGTACACTGCAGAGTCACAGAGTCTCCTGGCTGCACTGACTCAGACTCGGGCTGCTGCAGTACTACTGTCCTGTTGTGTGACTCTGAACCTAAAGAATTCAGTTCAATAATTAAATTATAACAGGATACATGCTTGGATTCGATCATTATTTTTGTATTTCTGTAATTCAAAAGCATATGCAGGGTTTTCTTTTTGTACAACACTATTTTAAATCTGGTTTTGTCATTTCCAAACTAGCAATTAGCTTAGTAAAGAAGAAAATAAAGAAATAAAGAAAATGTCTGTTTATGTCTTTTGTATCAATGAGTTTAGAAAAATAATAATGCAAATTTAGCCTGTTTTGCTGAACATACAATATCTCAAGTAATAACAAATGTTAATGCTCCTCAATTTCTTAATGCTCACCCAAAGCATGAATACACAAAGCAGAGTTTTAGAGACCCTACAAAAAAAAGATCTGCTTTCTTAAGATTTTTTCAAATTTTAAATCACCTTCAACATCCTGTACAAGAAAAAAAAAGTATAAGATGGACTGAAGGTTCATATTTACCCAGGACCATTAATGTAGTTCCTTCTCCAAAGCTGATATCATTTTTGAGCTCAATAGCGCAGTAGTATGTGGCTGAATCCGACGGCTCTACTTGTGACACAGTCAGGTTCGAGGTCCCCTTTGCTGCTTTAGCACTGAGGCGCGTACTGTTTATAAAACATTGAAATCTATAGTATAAGGTTCAGAATTTTTTATCATTAACAATTGCTCAGGCTTCTGTCCAAGAGGCTGCTTAAGCCATCTGTACCACAGCACAACATCTTTAGCATAGAAACATGGGAGAGTCACACTGTCTCCCAGCTGAGCTGTCACAAGCGCGTGAGGCTGAACTATGTTCTCCCCAAGCAGGCCATCTGAAACACAACAGCAAGCATCTTCAACTGACAATGGGAACAATAAAGCCAAAAAAGTGAATCATTAATTTCTGTATAAAAGCCTCCATAGAGTCCATGAGTAGAGTTATTTTGGCTGATAAGATAAAAACAGTTTTACACTTACACACTTTGCTGAAAAGCACAAGAACAGCACAGAGTGGCGGCATCACTGTATCTGAACTCTCCTCTTCTGGAGACTCTTCTCTGCCTGAGACCCTGTTTCCTCTGCGCTGTAAAACTCAAATTGTACAGATAAGAGGAGGACTTGAGGTAATAATTTCCAGCGATTCACTGAACAGTAGGAGGGCACATGTCAGGGGCAGATTTGATTGGCTGTTTGATGAGGCAAATTATTGGGTGCACAAGAGTGGTGCAAGCATACGCTGATAAACACCCTCAGTGCAAAAAAAGAACAATGTTGTCATTATTTCCATCCTGCTTAATAAAGGTCAAATAATAATAATAATCCAGTTGTTATTTACACTGCAAGTCTTCACAAAGTTTGAAATAGCTTACTTTCAGACTAACTTTAGATTGAAAACGAGACCTCAATTCGTACTAGGGTTAAATATGTCTGTGTGTGTGTGTGTGTGTGGATGTGTGTGTGTGCGTGCGTGGGTGTATATGTGTGTGGGTGTTGTGTGCGCATGTATGTGTCTATGTGTGCGTGCGTGGGTGTATGTGTGTGGGTGCGTGTTGTGCACATGTATGTGTTTGTGCATGGAGGTGAATGTGTCTGTGTGTGTCTATTTGTGTGGTGTGTGTGTGTGTATGTGAGTATGTGTGTGTGTGTGTGTGTGTGTGTATGTGAGTACGGTTGTGTGCGGGTGTGTGTGTTTGTGTGCAGTGTCCATGGTGCTGAATTTCTCTACTGTCCCATTCCAGGAGTAGGAGGCAGTGCTGCCCGTAGGTGGATTGGGCCGGGATTCTGCATTCACATGCATTTTTGATATTTTTCAACTTCTATCATCTGAAAACATGAAAAAAGTGGTCAAAAACAACAACAACAAAAAATCTGTTGTCTTTACTATAGAGCCACCCAAAGGTTTAGAATGGCTGATTATGCTAATGAGTTCAGAACATTGGGCAGCTCACTGGAATGTTCATACTGTGATGTCACACCTGATCTTACATTGTGATTTTGCACTGCACTGAAACCAGGGTGAGTTGTCTTTAAATAAGTTATTTCATGATTTGTAATTGCACAACTCATAATTCATAACTGAAATATTTTCTCATAATAAAATGAGGAATGTACCAGCAATAACTTACATATTGTAGATTGTCCATATCCAGGGTGTCAATGTCTGAGGCTTGAGGTTCTGTCACTGGATGACATCACAATGGCCTCATTAAGGGGACTACCTCTGTTATCTCTCCTTGCCTTATCTCAATGAAGGGCCAGTTCAATACACGTAGTTGCATTTAAACTTAGAATATATACGTTTTTAAATAAATAAATGAAATAAATACATTTTTAAAAAATAAATTAGGCTCTCAAAATACATGACATGCATGAACAGCAATGAAACGTTTTAAATCTTCTTGCATAACTGCAATCAGAAATTTTATTTAAAAATCTTAGCTGTGCAGGTTGTGGTGCCCGGAAGGGTGGTGGTGTTCTGTCCCTCCAGCACCCAGGTATCCAAGCAACCTGGGAGAGCTGCAGGACCATGGACAGCACCGGCCCTTCTCACAGGCAGGGGGGCAGGTGTGGCTCATTAATTAGGCCAGCTGCTCCCCATTGCCTGATCACAGGGCCTTATGAAAGGGCCTTGCTCACAGGTGTAAGGAATCCTTTTTCTGAAAGGTTGTTGTTGTGTTTGAAGGGTTAGTGTGTTGTGGACATTTTGGCCTCTGGATGATTTTTCATGACTGTTTCTTCATTCAGTGTTCTTTTTTTTTTTTTGTTTTTTCAGTTCCTGGACGAATGAAAGTAAGTACATTTTTTATTTTATTTTGTCTTTTCATCATGTGATACAGTGGCCATCCCAGCACTGCCTCCCATAGTCTATTAGGGAAAAAAGAAGCATTAAGAAGAGTATTGGGATACCAATTGATGTCCTGAATGAAATCAAAATGTTTACAATTGTGAGATTTTTAAACCCCTACTGTACAAACATGGTGGTTTGGGTTTTGTGAAAGTAGGCAATGTGGTCAATAAGACCACGATTACAAAGCTTTCAAACTGTTTGTTAAAGATTTGACAGCCATTTGAGGTGAGTTCTCGAAGTGCATTATTCTTCAAAACGAAATGGTGTGTAATCACTGATTATCTCAAAAGAGCACATGTAGTTCTGACCCCACTGAAATGAGAGAGAGAGATGCCTGGTCACATATGAAAGGAGTGCATGCAGAGGCCTAAGGAAAGGCAATGCATGTTTTTGACTTTATTTTGCTTGTTCAGTGTTTGATTGCCACCCCAACAATGCATCACAAGAGTTGTAAGGGTAAAGGAATCATTAAGAAGAGTCTTTGGAAACTAATCTGGGATGAAATCGAAATGTTTACATTTGGAGAATGTTTAAACTCCTATTATACCAACATGTCAAAGGGTGGTTTGAGCTCAATGAAAGGTAATATAATGGCCAACAAAGGGCCATGATTAGTAATCCTCAAACTACTTGCAACAGATGTGTGGCAGCTCTTTGATCTAAGAAAAATATTATTCTTCATAAATACACTGCATGTAATCACTGATTATCTCAAGAGAGCACACATAGTTCTGCTCTTTCTGAAGTACCACAGGAAATCAGAGAGAGAGAGAGAGAGAGAGTCAGGCAGACAGAGAGGGAGGAGCCAGGTTTGAAAGGGTGCATGCAGAGGAAACCACAAAGGCAGAGCACAGGGGTTTGTTTTGAGTCAGTGGCCAGAGAGTCTGACTGAGCCACAGAGAGAGCTGCACCTCCAGCATTGTGCAAAAACCCCCTCAGACCAGCAAGCAGGTCTCAGAGCGTGATCTCCAGCATTATCTCAAAGGAAAAAGGTTATAAACAGGAAACAAAAACAGTTCCGGACAATAATTATTACTGCCCTGACCCCCAGTACCCAATGGAATTTAACTTTTTGGGATACTACTCTCTTTGGTCACACACACACACACACACACAAAGTCACGCACTGTCTCTTCCCCCTCACCTGTACACTCACATCCTGATAGTCAACCCCCCCCCCCCATGATACAAGGATAGTTTCCTGTGAGTCCATTCTGCTCCACACCTTACTCAGCACGTACCATCATTATGAAGAATACTGCAGGTCCTGAATAAGTCAAGAAAACTGTCACGTCCCGTGTCGCCACAGCTGGTCACATGACCATGGAATGTACCATCAGGGCACGAAAAGGAGGGGAATGATAAAGATTTTCACATCATTTCAGTATTTTTAAATGATGTTTTATGACTTATTGAGTGTATATTTAAATCTTGGGGACAGATTATAAATAAAAGTGCACTGTTTTCTATGCCTCTCTTGTCTGGTCTGTTGTAATGGAAAGGTGGTCTGAGGTGTGAGGCGGGTGAATTTGATTGATGCCTCAGTGTGGTTTCTGCGCTGAGAGAGGGAGGAGCTGCAGGTCAGTCTTCCTGTGGAGCTCTGATGTGTGTAGAGCTGAATGTATAAGGCTGTGAGTGGAAAATAACTGGCCTCCCTGTCACCACAATAGAGCAGTCTGAAACAGACAAACACATTTTCTGCTAGTGAAAAAGAGAGCCGTGTGCAAAAGCTTTCAGAAACAATAAGCAGCGCAGTGAACTCAGCAGGAAACATATCAGCCGATGGTATTTGTCCATGTGACCTTTAAGGCCTCCATTTTGTGATTTTAGGGTCATTGTTTAATATTATGCTGTCAAAACTAAATACTTTATAGATGCAAGTCCAGTCTGGGTAAGGGCATTACTCTCTCCTTGTTCTCTAGATTATCGGCCCCTGTGAACACCTGACAGGCTTCTCAGCAGGAAGAGCATGAACATGTGGGAGTCTGTTCATGCTCTGTCCCTGAGTCACTCTGTCTGAACATGTGCCCAGTTGTTCTAAAATGAACAGCACAGCATCAGTAACTGAGAACGCAAGAAAGCTGTCGCTGTGCATACAGGAAGTGTTTTTTGTTTGAAGGTACAGGGAGGGCTCTGCTAGCAAGAGGCCTAGCCTTCAGAAAGCATATCCAGCTGTTCTAAAGCTTGCAGGAGATTACCTATATTCACAGCGATGTTTCTGCTGGCTAAGCAGTGGCAGACACATATGAGTAGTTGTGCCAGATTCAGCCCTGGTATGGATGTGCAGACAAATTATCTGTGTATTAGAAATGTATCCCATTTATCAATGCTGATTGTCTGATATATGAATTTATTCGGCAGTCAGTGCGTTCGCCTAATGACTCCAATAGCACTGCCTGTAGACTGTTTGGGTATGCAAACTTACATACCACTGCAATGGACCTGCGGACACTACAGTTACGTGCGCCTGAGGCTTTTTTGGCACAAGTGCTTTGGACTGATAAAATAAAGCTCTTTGCCCACAATGACCAGAGATACATTTAGAGAGAAGTTTTAGAGAGACATGCAATTTGACCAGCGGTGGCCAAACTGTTGCACCCCACTGTGTGTGATGAATATTTTATTGAATGGAAAGTGGTTGGGACAGCATTTGACCTTTCATAAACAGTTGTGGAACTAACCCCACATTCCCCAGCTGAAACAATGTCTATGAACCCCGAAATTAATGGATCTACTATTTACTTTTATCACTGACTGCCCCTGAATCACAAAAACTGTACATTGCAAAACATTATGAGTACGTCTAATCAGTGCATCACTGCTGACACATTAACAGTCTGCCCTTGTTTTGAAGTCTTATGTTTCGCTCGCCCATCTCTGCGTGATATCATTTAACAGACACTTACATAATTCAACCTGTGCACACAGTTGAGTTTTATACAGTTGAGTTACCAACCTTGCTCAGTGGAACAGGTATGAGGACAGTGCTTCACCTAAGAACCAGGTAACATGTCCTGTTCCCTAACCAATGTACTACACCACTGCCCAGACCGACTCAACACATTGAGGACCATTTATCAGACACTGTCAGGGAGTATACTGTACAAGTTTTACTTTGTGTTTTTGAAAAACAGGAAAAATATAAGAACAAGCACAGCTCTTGGCAAATCCAGTAAATGTGACATCATTTACAGACACATGGCATAATGATCACCAACTCTAGTGAGGGAACATTTCGATCATTCTTGTGACAAAGATACATTTCTATGGAAAGCTTCACTTGCGGTCTCTAAATCTCATAACCTCATATTCCTTCTCCACTTCCCTCTTGTTCAAAGCAGCGTAATGCATTTCTGCCTCTTGACTCTAAAAAGAAAAACACACACAGCACATATGATTACGCCTCATTCTGATAATAATTTATCATGGATATTCATCTCAGAAATTGACTTTATTTATTTATTTATTTATTTATTTATTTATTTATTTATTTATTCAGTGACTTGTTTTTAGTTAGTTAGTTAGTTAGCTAGCTAGTTAGTAAGTTGTTAGTAAATATTTTACCTGTTTGTTCGCTAAGTCTTCTCCGCTCTCCTGGTTGTCTGATGCAGCTCCTGTGTCAGTAAAATGAAAATGCACATAAGCCACTGGTGGGTGTAAGAAGTTAATTACTCAGTTTATTCTCTGAATTTGAATGGTGTACAATCAAATAAGAAAGCTGTTCTTCTTTTTGTACTTCTTGTTCTTGGTCTTTTTTATGTTCTTTTTGCTCTGTCTCTTGCCTTGTTACTCTGTAAAGTGCCTTTGTGACAGTTCTCTGTAAAAAGCGCTAGAGAAATAAAATTGCATTGAATTGATTTATTTATCTTCTTCTTATAATAATAATAATAATAATAATAATATATTATCATTGAGGCTATTATTATTACTATTAACAATAATATTCATAGCAGTCGTAGCACTTCTGGTAGTAGTATTTCATATAGTCAATTATATTCACCACTGTAGGACCGTAAGTTGCTGCTCCAAGGAGGAGTATATCTGAGGAGTGCATTGATGATATAATCACCAGGGAATCAGGATAGGCTTCAATGGAGATTACATATCACTTAAAAAGTAGTTTAATTTGCTTGGATGCCAGTTAATTCTGCTTATCCACACTCAATCGTATTGCCTTCTGCTTAAGAATGTTTTTAAATAACCTTGGGGTCAAATGAAAGCTATATTGTCAAAATGGGATTACATGTGGATGACAAAATTGTTTACAAATTTTGAAAGCCAACTACTTTGCAGCAAACACTTAACATATTTTCACAGTTGACATTCTTTCTTGACTCTTCGCCCTTTAAGATATTGATTATTTTACGATTTTTACGAGTCTGACTTTATTTAACAAAACTTAACTGCAAATATGTGGTAAAGATAATCATGACATATACTGCACATTGATAACTTTGTTTCTTACCTTTGCAATCATCATAGCCTTTTCTCCTGGTCAGAGCAAGAACAATATTTAGGATCACGCTCAACATCAAAGCTCCCGCCAAGCAATATAGAGGAAGGGCTTCATTTCCTGACATTTTAAAAGCAAAAGTTAGTAAACACCCTGCATGAAAAATATTAATAAGAGCATAGAAAGATATTGAAAGGAACAGATGTCCAATGATCTGATCAGCATGAGAATGAAAACGAGGGAAGGCAAACAATTTACAACTTACAATATAGACATGAATTAGAAAATGTGAAACAATAATCCACTAATATCAGATATCTGTATGCTCTAATGGTTTAAATGATTTAAAACATCAACAACAAAAAAAAGCATGAACAAAGAAAATACTTTTTACTATGTGATTGCATTTTCTCTTACCCTTAACATCCAGCTTGGTCCCGTTCCCAAACAGGATCTCCCACAGGTGGCCACAGCACAGTAGTAAGTCCCAGCATCAGAGGAGCTGAGGTTCCTCTTGGGGACGTTGTACACAACTCTGTGTGGGAGACACAGCCCCAGAGCTCCTCTGGCACTCATCACTCCTGGTTCCATGGGTGGAAATGATTCCTGGAGGGGCTCTCCTGAGCCCTGTCTGAACCAGTACACACTGTGTTCTCCTGCACAGGTCTCAGTGTGTACTGAACACTGCAGAGTCACAGAGTCTCCAGGGTGCACTGACTCAAACTCGGGCTGCTGCAGTACTACTGTCCTGTTGTGTGACTCTGAGCCTGAAGAACCTTAACAATTAAAAACATAACAGGACATATGCTTGGACTCAATCATTATATATGTGCTTTGCTACAGTTATTACCATGATTAACACAGTATTGAATCTAGGCCGTGGCTGAACTTCCCAATCTGGATTAGTGACCAATGCATGCAAAACTGCCTATTTGTCTATTTGTGATGTTTCATTAAAGACTTTAGAAAATCATAATGCAAATTTACAGTGTTTGGCTTAACATGCAATGTCGTAAACAACAGTATACCTTAATATATTTTAACATAGCACTGATCCAATACACGAACACACAACACAGAGTTTGGCTAACCCTACCCTAAAAGAAAGATCTGCTTTCCTAGGATAATTTAAATTCACTTTTAAAAAGCATATTCCAGATGTTTATTTATTTATAAAAATAACACTTTTCTGCAATATTTCACTGGTATTGTGCCAGTGAGCAAAGTATTTTGTTGCAAGCCTGTAACTACTGTAAAGTCATTTTAGGTTCATATTTACCCATCACCATTAAAGTTGTTCCATTTCCAAAGATGGTCTCTCTGTAGGGCATCATAGCGCAGTGGTATGTGGCTGAATCTGATGGCTCTACTCGTGACACAGTCAGGTTAAAGCTCCCGTTTGCTGCTTTAGCACTGAGGCGTTTACTGTTTTCAAACTCATTGAACAATTGAGGAACTTTTTCGCTTACAACTTTCACTGCAATGTGCTGAATCTTCTGTCCAAGAGGCTGCTTATACCAACTGATATCACAAAGTTTACAGAGTAGAAGCATGGGAGAGTCACAGTGTCTCCGATCTGAGCTCGCACCAGCGTGTCAGGCTGAATTATATTCCCAAGCAGACCATCTGTAAGACGACAGAAAAAATATTTCAATGCAAATGGCAGTGTGAAATACGCAATTAAAAACCACAACAATCTCTGTATAAATAGGTCTATACAGTCGGAATGTAAAGTTATTTTGTCTGACAAGTCAATACAAATTATACACTTACAGACTTTGCTGAAAAGCACAAGAACAGCACAGAGTGGTGGCATCACTGTATCTGAACTCTCCTCTTCTGGAGACTCTTCTCTGCCTGAGACCCTGTTTGTCCTCTGCACTGTAAAACTCAAACTGTACAGATAAAAGGAGGGCTTGAGATAATAATTTCTCATCATTCACTGAACAGTAGGAGGGCACATGTCAGGGGCAGATTGATTGGCTGTTTAATGAAGCAAATTATTGGGTGCACAAGAGTGGTGCAAGCATCGCTGATACACACCATCAGTGTAAAAAAAGAACACTGTTGTCATTATTTCCATCCTGCGTAATAAAGGTCAAATAATAATAATAATTCAGTTGTTTTACAGTGCAGTAATGTGGAAGTCCTCACATAGTTTTAAATAGGCTACTTTAAGAATAACTTTAGATTGAAAATGGCACCTTAATTCGTACTACGGTTTAATATGTGTGTGTGTGCTTGTGTGTATGTGTGGTGTGTATGGTTGTGTGTATGTGTGTGTGTGTGTGTGTATGTGCGCGCAAGTATTTGTGGAGGTGTATGTCTCTGTGTGTGTGTGTGTTTGTTTGTGTGTTGTGTGTGTGTGTGTGTGTATGTGTGTATGGTTGTGTGTGTGTACGTGTGTGTGTGTATGTGTGTGTGTGTGTGTGTGTGTGTGTGTGTGTGTGTGTATGAGTGTCTGCCTTTGTGTGTGTGTGTGTGTGTGTTTGTGTATCTGTGGTTGTGCGTCTTTGTGTATGTAAATGTGTGTGCGTGTGTGCGTGTGTATATGTGTGGGTGCATATGGTTATGTGTGTGTGTGTGTGTGTCTGTGTGTGTGTGTGTGTTTGCGTGTGTGCGCGTGTATATGTGTGGGTGTGTATGGTTGTGTGTCTGTGTATGTGTGTGTGTGTGTGTATATGTCTGGGTGTGTGTGTGTATTGTTGTGTGTGTGTGTGTGTGTGTGTGTGTTTGCGTGTGTGTTCGTGTGTGCATTGTCCATGGTGCTGAATTTCTCTGCTCTCTCTGGGATGGGACAGTAGGAGTCAGTGCTGCCCGTAGCTGCACAGGGCTAGGAATCTGCATTCACAGGCAATTTTTCACCTTCTTTCATCTGATAACATAAAAAAGTGGTCAAGAAATGTTAGAATGGCTGATTATGCTAATGACTTCAGAACATTGGGCAGCTCACTGGAATGTTCATACTGTGATGTCACACCTGATCTTATATTGTGATTTTGCACTGCACTGAAGCTGGGGCGAGGTGTCTTTTAATATGTAATTTAATGATTTCTAATTCCACACCTCATAATTTATTACTGAAATATTTTCATCATATAATGAGCAATGTACCAGCAATAACTTACATAAGGTAGATTGTCCATATCCAGGGTGTCAATGTCAGAGGCCTGAGGTTCTGTCACTGGATGACATCACAATGGCCTCATTATGGGAACTACCTCTGTTATCTCTCCTGGCCGTGTTTCAACGAAGCGTCAGTTCAATCTATTTGCATTTATACTTAGAGTATATACGTTTTTTAAATATAAATACATTTTTAAACATCATAAATTAGGCTCTCAAAATACATGACATGCATGAGCAGCAATGAAACTTTTTTCAAAACGGGTTCCTTTAGTCTTTTTGCACAACTGCAACCAGCACTTTCGTTTATAACAAGACCATGGACAGCACCGGCCCTTCTCACAGGCAGGGGGGCAGGTGTGGCTCATTGTAATTAGGCCAGCTGCTCCTCATTGCTTAATCATTATGAAAGGGCCTTGCTTTCAGGTGTAAGGAGTCTTTTTTTCTGAATGGTCGCTCTTGTGTTTGAAGTTTTGTTTGTTGTGGACTTTTGGCCTCTGTGGAACTTTTTATTAATGAAATGTTTTCTGTTGTTTTTCAGTTCCTGGACTAATATAAGGCCAGGTGTATTTTTTACTTAATTTTTTCAACCGTGTTATACAGTGGCCACCCCCAGCACTGCATCAGAAGTGCTATAAGGCTGAAGGTATTATAAGAAGGGTCCTTGGATACTAAACTTTTATGGATTAAATAAATATGTTTATGTTTGTACAGTGTTAAAACACCTATTTTACCAACATGTCAAAGGTTGTTTTGAGCTCAGTGAAAGTTAATGAAATGGCTAATGACTCACACGATTAAAAAAGCTTTCAAACTGCAAGTGAAAGATTTCTGACAGCCCTATGATCTAAGTGCTGGGAAATGTAGAGAGAGAGAGAGAGCGAGAGAGGGCGGGGGGGAGGGAGAGAGAGAGCGAGAGAGGGGGAGGGAGAGAGAGAGTGAGGGAGAGAGAGAGGGGGAGGGAGAGAGAGAGAGAGTGAACCGAAGAAAGAGAGAGATAGATAGGGTGGTACCAAGTAATGTGTGAAATGGGTGCATGCAGAGGAAACCACAAAGGCAGAGCAGAGGGGTTTTGTTTTGAGCCAGTGGCCTGAGAGTCAGACCAAACCACAGAGAGTTGCACCTCCAGCATTGTGCAAAAAACTCCCCTCAGACCAGGAAAGAAGTTCTTAGAACATGATCTTTAACACGCTCTCAAAGGGAAAGAGGTTATAAACAGTGAACTATAGTTCATACTGACAATGCCCTGCCCCCAACCAACAGTGCCTAATGGAAATTAACTTGCAGGGATTCTACTCTATTTGGTCACACACACACACACACACACACAGGCACGCACTCTCTCTTCCCCCTCACCCATGCACTCACATCCTGTTAGTCAAACCCCCCCCCCATGATACAAGGATAGTTTCATGTGAGTCCATTCTGCTCCACACCTTACTCAGCACATACATTTATGAAGAATGCTGCATGTCCTGAATGAGTCAGCTGGTCACATGACAATGGAATGTACCATCAGGGCAGGACAAGGAGGGGAATAATCACAATGCTATGCATTTCATGATGCATTTCATGATGTGTGTGCTGAACAAAATTATTATTTCAGTATTTTTATTTGACTTATTGAGTGTATATTACATCTTATAATGATGTGCACTTCACTGAGTATTTTATGTATAATGATATCCAACACTGCAAGCAGTACATCAACAATTTGAAAGGTGTACACAAACTGAAGAACATGTCCAAAACAACGTAATCAGACCAATAAGGTGTGCCGCACAACAATTTCAGATCGTAGTTTCATTAATTATTATCATCATAATGTCAGGTTTGTAAATAATGTAATGACTATGTTGTGCTCCTCCATACTGGTAAAACACTGGACTACACACATTGTAAAAGAAGGTTATGATGACCTTGCTGTACATCATAATGCAACTAAGAATAAACAGCATAAGACCTGCAAATGATAATGCATGTAAAATATAAAATTACATGCGCTAATTATAGAGAGCAATATGGACCTTTTGTCCCATATGTACTATAAATTGTACATTTGTCTGGTCTGTTGTAATTGAAAGGTGGTCTGAGGTGTCAAGTAAATAAATTTGATCGGAGCGTCAGTGTGGTTTCAGCGAGAGAGGGAGGAGCTGCAGGTCAGTCTTCCTGTGCAGCTCTGGTGTGTGTAGAGCTGAATGTATAAGGCTGTGAGTGGAAAATAACTGGACCTCCCCTGTCACCACAACAGAGCAGTCTGAAACAGACAAACACATTTTACTTGTAATGAAAGAGAGAGCCGTGTGCAAAAGCCTTCAGAAACAATAAGCAGTGCAGTGACCTCAGAGCAGGAAGCATATCAGCCAAAGTTTCACTCCATGTGACATTAAATGTGTGTATTTTATTATTTGACTGTCACTATTCGACTTGGATGACATTTTTTCAAAAAATCTAACAAAAATTGTCTCCCAAGAGCATTCCTTAAGACACAAAAAGTTGTATACTTCTTGAAAATAGCATTTGCATAAAAGCCACAAGAATGGAGAAACAGCCTTTCTCGAACCCAGTCTGGAAAAATGTCTCTTTCCCAACTATTTAATTAGCATTAATTTCAATCGAGTTCATTCAAAAACATGTCGAAATTTCTTTGTGCTTAAATCACATGCATTTCCAGCATTCGCCATCTTTATATTTATGTGTGATGTCGTTTGAATATGGTGAGGGGTAAAATACCAGTAATGTTGCACATGTAAGATTCGAAGGCCACTGTAATCATTTCATGCTGTCAAAACGAAATACTTTACAGTAGCAAATCTAGCCTGGGTAAGGGCATTACTCTCTCCTTGTTCTCTAGATTATCGGCCCCTGTGAACACCCCTGTGAGAGTCTGTTCATGCTCTGTCCTTGTACACAGGAAGGAATCTGCCACTGAGTCATTCTGTCTGAACATGTACCCAGTTGTTCTAAAATGTACAGCACAGCATCAGTAACTGAGAACACAAGAAAGCTGTCGCTGTGCATACAGGAAGTGTTTTTGGTACTGAAGGTACAGGAAGTGCTCTGCTAGCAAGAGGCCTAGCCTTCAGAAAGCATGTCCAGCTGTTCTATAGCATGCAGGAGCGTACCCTAATCCACAACAAGGTTTTCTCTGGCTAAGCAGTGGCACACATCGGTATATGTGCCAGATCCAGCCCTGGTATGGATGTCCAAACATATCCATGTGGAGAAAATATCTCAGTAAAATTTTAAATGACAGTATGCATACAGTAAGATGCATTGTGATAGAAATGTATCTCATTTATAGACCCTGATTGTCTGATATATGGAGTCATTTCGACGCCAGTGTTAGCCTAATAACTCCAATAGCACTCCCTGTAGACTGATTATGTATGCAAAGCAAAACTTACACATCACTGCAAAGGAGCTATGGACACAACAGTTAGACGCGCCAGAGGCATTTTGGCACAACGTGCTTTGGACAGATAAAATGAGAGCTCTTTGGCCACAACAACCTACATTGGAGAGAAGATGTAGAGAGCATGGGAGTGGATCTATTTTGCATTGGGGTGGTGTGGTAAAACTCTTAGGCAAAATAGAATGACTGTTAGCTCGCTACAGGTGGCATTTAGAAGGTGTAATTTCTGCCAAATGAGTTGTTACTAACCACTAACTGACAGGATACCCAAATTTGTGCACATGTTACATTTCAATCCGTTAAATTCAGAAAATGTAAAGTAATTGTGCATTACAGTTTTTATAGAAACATGTCATGTTTGAGTTTGTATCCTGGAGATTTCATGCTAACTGTATTGAGCTTTATTTACCAAAACACTGTCACAAAGGCACTTTACAGTTGATCCAGAAAAGAACACTGGGCAAAAAACAGGTGTGATCCTAAAAAAGAGAGCAATTGAGGTAAAACAAAAAACAGCAGAATAAAAAAACAACAACAAAACCCCAATGAGAAGAAAAACACTCAAATAGAGGGAAGAAAAATCTCCCCAATGGGAAGAAGTCTCAGGACGAACAGGGCCATTGAGGGACAGCCCATTCTCAGCTGGAATAGTTCAGACAAAATTATGCTTCTTTTCATTAATAAAATTATCAACACATGCAATTTGACCAGTGGTGGCCAAACTGTTGCAAAGCAAAGTATGTGATGACTATTGCATTGTGTGAAGAGTGGTCAGGACAGAATTTGACCTTTCATAAACAGTTGGGGAAATAACCCAACTTTCCCCAGCAGGTACCATGCCTGTGAACCCCAAAATTAATGGATCTATTATTTACTTTTATCATTGACTACCCCTGAAACACAAAAACAGTACATTGCAAAACATCATGATTCCATCTAATCAGTGAATCACTGCTGAGACATAACAGTCTGCCCTTGTTTTGAAGTCCTAATGTTCTCCCATCTCTTTGGGATATCATTTAGCAGACACTTACATAATTTAACCTGTGAACACGGTTGAGTTTTATACAGTTGAATATATACTGAAGTCACTGGGGTTAACAACCTTGCTCAATGGAACAGGTATGAGGACTGTGCTTCACCTGAGAACCAGGTGACGCGTCCTGTTCCCTAACCAATGTACTACACCACTGCCCCAGACCGACTCAACACATTGAGGACCATTTATCAGACACTGTCAGGGAGTATTCTGTACAAGTCCTACTTTGTGTATTTGAAAAACAGCAAAAATATAAGAACAAGCACAGCTCTTGGAAAATCCAATAAATGTGAGATCATTTACACACACATGGCATAATGTTCATCAACTCTAGTGAGGGAACAGTTTGATTATTCTTATGACAAAAATACATTTTTATGGAAAGCTTCACTCGCAGTCTCTAAATCTCATATCTGAGTAAACCGTTTCTTTCTCCACTTCCCTCTTGTTCCTCCTCACTTTGGGGTTCTTGGTGGTGAACGTCAAAGCAGCGTAATTCATTGCTGCCTCTTGACTCTAAAGAAAAAAACGACACAGCACATATGATTACGCCTCATTCTGATAATAATTTATCACGGATATTCATCTCAGAAATTGACTTTATTTATTTATTTATTTATTTACTTATTTATTTATTTATTTATTTAGTTATTTACTTATTTTAATTAGTTAGTTAGTTAGTTAGCTAGTTAATATTCTAACCTGTTTGCTCGCCATGTCTTCAACGCTCTCCTGGTTGTTTGATGCAGCTCCTGTGTCAGTAAAATGAAAATGCGCATAAGCCACTGGTGGGCGTAAGACATTAATTACTCAGTTTATGCTCTGAATTTGAATGGTGTACAATCAAATAAAAAAGCTGTTCTTCTTTTTGTACTTCTTGTTCCAGTTCTTTTTATGTTCTTTTTGCTCTGTCTCTTTTCTGGCTACTCTGTAAAGTGCCTTGTGACAGTTCTCTGTAAAAAGCACTACAGAAATAAAATTGTGTTGAATTGCATTCTTTTTCTTCTTCTTATAATAATAATAATTATTGTTATTATTATTATTATTATTATTATTATTATTATTATTATTATTATTACCATTATTGTTACTATTAACCATGATATTCATAGCAGTCGTAGCAGTTCTGCTAGTAGTATTTCATATAGTCAATTATATTCATCACAGTAGGACCGTTAGTTGCTGCTCAGAGAAGGAGTATATCTGAAGAATGCAGCTATTATATCATCACCAGGGAATCAGGATAGGCTTCAATGGAGATTACTTATCACTTGAAAAGTATTTCAATTCGTTTGGGATGCCAGTTAATTCGGCTTATTCCGCACTCAATCTTATTGACTTCTGCTCAATAATTTTTTTAAAAGAATCTTGGGGTCACATTATAGCTATTTTGTCTACAATTTGGTTAGTGCCAGCTGGTAGCAAAAAAAAAATGTATATATATATATATATATAACATTGGAATCTTTATCAGAAGTTGAATTGTCATAAATTCAAGAGGCATCTGGCATTCTTCTACATGCGATCTGCGTACATGATGTGCATGTATCTAAAAGCAGTGGGAGACGGTCACCTGCACCAACAGAGTAACTTCACCTGAGGTTGTTTTATAGAACTGTACAAGGACTGTATATGAATATTTCTGCATGCTATTAATGAAATGGCCTTACATGTGGATGACAAAATTGTTGTCAAATTTTGAAAGCCAACTACTTTGCAGTTAACACTTGACATATTTTACGGCCAACATTCTTTTCTTGATTCTGCGCCCTTTACGATATTGAGTATTTTTACGATCTTGCATGTTTCATACTAGTCTGATTTTATTGAACAAAAACTTGTTTGTTGAAAATGTGTTGTACAAGATAATCATGACATATACCGCACATTGATAACTTTGTCTCTTACCTTTGCAATTCTCACAGCTTTTTCTCAATTTCAGAATGAAGACAATATTTAGGATCACGCTCAACATCAAAGCTCCCACCAAGCAATATAGAGGAAGGGCTTCATTTCCTGACATTTTAAAAGAAAAAGTTAGTAAACACCCTGCATGAAAAATATTAATAAGATCATATGAAGACATTGACAGGAACACCTGTGCAACGAACTGATCAGCATGAGAATGAAAACGAGGGAAGGCAAACAATTTACAACTTACAATATAGACATGAATTAGAAAATGTGAAACAATAATCCAATAATATCAGATGAAGTCTGTATGCTCTAATGGTTTAAATGATTTAAAACATCAACAAAAAAAAAAGCATGAACAAAGAAAATACTTTTTACTATGTGATTGCATTTTCTCTTACCCTTAACATCCAGCTTGGTCCCGTTCCCAAACAGGATCTCCCCACAGGTGGCCACAGCACAGTAGTAAGTCCCAGCATCAGAGGGGCTGAGGTTCCTCTTGGGGAAGTTGTAGACACAGCTCTGGGTGGGAGACACAGCCCCAGAGCTCCTCTGGCACTCATCACTCCTGGTTCCATGGGTGGAAATGATTCCTGGAGGGGACTCTCCTGAGCCCTGTCTGAACCAGTACACACTGTGTTCTCCTGCACAGGTCTCAGTGTGTACTGTACACTGCAGAGTCACAGAGACTCCTGGCTGCACTGACTCAGACTCGGGCTGCTGCAGTTCTACTGTCCTGTTGTGTGACTCTGAACCTGAAGAATTTAACAATTAATAACATAACAGGACATATGCTTGGACTCAATCATTATATATGTGCTTTGCTACAGTTATTACCATGATTAACACATTGTCTATTTGTGATGTTTCATTAAAGACTTTAAAAAATCATAATGCAAATTTACAGTGTTTGGCTTAACATGCAATGTCTTAATCAACAGCATACCTTAATATATTTAACATAGCACTGATCCAATACACAACACACAACACAGAGTTTGGCTAACCCTACCCTAAAAGAAAAATCTGCTTTCCTAGGATAATTTAAATTCACTTTTAAAAAGCATATTCCAGATGTTTATTTATTTATAAAAATAACACTTTTCTGCAATATTTCACTGGCATTGTGCCAGTGAGCAAAGTATTTTGTTGCAAGCCTGTAACTACATTACATTACATTACAGGCATTTAGCAGACGCTCTTATCCAGAGCGACTTACACAACTTTTACATTGTATTTATACAGCTGGATATATACTGAAGCAATTCCGGTTAAGTACCTTGCTCAAGGGTACAACAGCAGTGTCCTTACCCGGGAATCGAACCTGCGACCTTTCGGTTACAAGCCCAGTTCCTTACCCACTGTGCTACACTCCGTAACTACTGTAAAGCATCATTTTAGGTTCATATTTACCCATCACCATTAGAGTCGTTCCATCTCCAAAGATGGTCTCTCTGAAGGGCGTCGTAGCGCAGTGGTATGTGGCTGAATCTGATGGCTCTACTTGTGACACAGTCAGGTTAAAGATCCCCTTTGTTCCTTTAGCACTGAAGCGTTTACTGTTGTTAAACTCATTGAAAAATTGAGTATCATTTTTATTTACATCTTGCACTGCAATGTGCTGAATCTTCTGTCCAAGAGGCTGCTTATACCAACTGATATCAAAAACGTTTACAGAGTAGATGCATGGGAGAGTCACAGTGTCTCCGATCTGAGCTCGCACCAGCGTGTCAGGCTGAATTATATTCCCAAGCAGACCATCTGTAAGACGACAGAAAACAATATTTCAATGCAAATGGCAGTGTGAAATACGCAATTAAAAACCACAACAATCTCTGTATAAATAGGTCTATACAGTCCCAATGTAAAGTTATTTTGTCTGACAAGTCAATACAAATTATACACTTACAGACTTTGCTGAAAAGCACAAAAACAGCACAGAGTGGTGGCATCACTGTATCTGAACTCTCCTCTTCTGGAGACTCTCCTCTGCCTGAGACCCTGTTTGTCCTCTGCGCTGTAAAACTCAAACTGTACAGATAAGAGGAGGACTTGAGATAATAATTTCTTGTCATTCACTGAACAGTAGGAGGTCACATGTCAGGGCAGATTTGATTGGCTGTTTAATGAAGCAAATTATTGGGTGCACAAGAGTGGTGCAAGCATCCGCTGATACACACCATCAGTGTAAAAAAAGAACACTGTTGTCATTATTTCCATCCTGCGTAATAAAGGTCAAATAATAATAATAATTCAGTTGTTATTTACAGTGCAGTAATGTGGAAGTCCTCACATAGTTTTAAATAGGCTACTTTAAGAATAACTTTAGATTGAAAATGGCACCTTAATTCGTACTACGCTTTAATATGTGTGTGTGCGTGTGTGTATGTGTGGTGTGTATGGTTCTGTGTATGTGTGTGTGTGTGTGTGTGTATGTGTGTATGTGCACGCAAGTATTTGTGGAGGTGTATGTCTCTGTGTGTGTGTGTGTTTGTGTGTTGTGTGTGTGTGTGTGTGTGTGTATGTGTGTATGGTTGTGTGTGTGTACGTGTGTGTGTGTGTGTGTGTGTGTGTGTGTGTATGAGTGTCCGCCTTTGTGTGTGTGTGTGTGTGTTTGTGTATCTGTGGTTGTGCGTCTTTGTGTATGTAAATGTGTGTGCGTGTGGTTGTGTGTGTGTATGTGTGCGTGTGTGCGTGTGTATATGTGTGGGTGCATATGGTTATGTGTGTGTGTGTGTGTGTGTGTGTGTGTCTGTGTGTCTCTGTGTGTTTGTGTGTGTGCGCGTGTATATGTGTGGGTGTGTATGGTTGTGTGTTTGTGTATGTGTGTGTGTGTGTGTATATGTCTGGGTGTGTGTGTGTATTGTTGTGTGTGTGTGTGCGTGTGTGTTGTGTGTGTGTTTGCGTGTGTGTTTGTGTGTGCATTGTCCATGGTGCTGAATTTCTCTGCTCTCTCTGGGATGGGACAGTAGGATCAGTGCTTCCCGTAGCTGCACAGGGCTAGGAATCTGCATTCACAGGCATTTTTGCAATTTTTCACCTTCTTTCATCTGATAACATAAAAAAGTGGTCAAGAAATGTTAGAATGGCTGATTATGCTAATTACTTCAGAACATTGGGCAGCTCACTGGAATGTTCATACTGTGATGTCACACCTGATCTTATATTGTGATTTTGCACTGCACTGAAGCTAGGGCGAGGTGTCTTTTAATATGTAATTTAATGATTTCTAATTCCACACCTCATAATTTATTACTGAAATATTGTCTCATCATATAATGAGCAATGTACCAGCAATAACATACATGACGTAGATTGTCCATATCCAGGGTGTCAATGTCAGAGGCCTGAGGTTCTGTCACTGGATGACATCACAATGCCCTCATTATGGGAACTACCTCTGTTATCTCTCCTGGCCGTGTCTCAATGAAGCGTCAGTTCAATCTATTTGCATTTAAACTTAGAGTATATACATTTTTAAATATAAATACATTTTTAAACATCATAAATTAGGCTCTCAAAATACATGACATGCATGAGCAGCAATTAAACTTTTTCAAAACGGGTTCCTTTAGTCTTTTTGCGCAACTGCAACCAGCACTTTAATTTAAAACAAGACCATGGACAGCACCTGCCCTTCTCACAGGCAGGGGGCAGGTGTGGCTCATTGTAATTAGGCCAGCTGCTCCTCATTGCTTAATCATTATGAAAGGGCCTTGCTTTCAGGTGTAAGGAGTCTTTTTTCTGAATGGTCGCTCTTGTGTTTGAAGTTTATTTGTTGTGGACTTTTGGCCTCTGCGGAATCTTTTATTAATGAAATGTTTTCTGTTGTTTTTCAGTTCCTGGACTAAAATAAGGCCAAGTATATTTTTTACTTAAGTTTTTTCCACCCTGTCATACAGTGGCCAACCCCAGCACTGCATCAGAAGGGCTATAAGGTGAAACGTATTATTAAGAAGAGTCATTGGATACTAAACTTTGTTAGGTATTAAATAAAATTGTTTATATTTGTACAGTGTTTAAGCACCTATTTTACCAACATGTCAAATGTTGTATTGAGCTCAGTGAAAGTTAATGAAATGGCTAACGAAAAACCATGATTATAAAGCTTTCAAACTGCAAGTGAAAGATTTCTTACAGCCCTCTGAAGTGCTGAGAAATGTAGAGAGAGAAAGGAGGAAAGAGATAGATACACATCGCCTAATCACTGGGCCTTATAAAAGGGCCTTCCTCACTGTTGTAAGGATCCTTTTCTTTTATTGTGAAACGTTGTGTTTTTTGGTGTCTCTTGACTTTTTGCCTCTGCATGATTGTAGGTTCCATTTTACTCCTTCTGTTTTGTTTTGTTTTTTTAAATGAAGTTTTTTCAGTAGTTTTTCAGTTTGTGGGCTAATACATTTAATCACTGATTATATCACGAGAGCACAGATGGTTCAGATCCCTCTGAAGGAGAGAGGGAAAGAGAGAGAGAGAGAGAGAGAGAGAGGATGGCTTACTAGGTGACATATGAAAGGGGTGAGAGAGAGAGAGAGAGAGGGTGGCTTGCTAGGTGACATATGAAAGGGGTGAGAGAGACAGAGAGAGAGAGAGATGGGGGCTTACTAGGTGACATATGAAAGGGTGAGAGAGAGAGTGAGAGAGAGAGGGTGGCTTACTAGGTGACATATGAAAGGGGTGTGAGAGAGAGAGAGGGGGGGGGCTTATTAGGTGACGTATGAAAGGGGTGAGAGAGAGAGAGAGAGAAGAGAGGGGGGGGGCCTTACTAGGTGACATATGAAAGGGTGAGAAAGAGAGAGAGAGGGGGGGGGGGGCTTATTAGGTGACGTATGAAAGGGGTGTATGCAGGAAACCACAAAGGCAGAGCTCAGGGGTTTTGTTTTGAGTCAGTGGCCAGAGAGTCCGATCAAACCACAGAGAGAGCAGCACCTCCAGCATTGTGCAAAAACCCCCCTCAGACCAGCAAGCAGGTGTCAAAGCGTGATCTTAAGCACACTCTCAAAGGAAAGACGTTATAAGCAGGAAACAAAAACAGTACTGGACAATAATTAATACTGCCCTGCCCCTGCCCCCTAGTACCCAATGGAACCTAACTTGCTAGGATACTGCTCTCTTTGGTCACACACACACACACACACACACACACAGGCACGCACTCTCTCTTCCCCCTCAGCTATGCACTCACACCCTGTTGTCAAACCCCCCCATCCCCCATGATACAAGGATAGTTTCATGTGAGTCCATTCTGCTCTAGACTTTACTCACTACATACATTCATTTCGAAGAATACTGCATGTCCTGAATGAGTAGAACACTTTAATGGCCGTGTCACCACAGCTGGTCACATGAACATGGAACGTACCATCAGGGCAGGAAAAGGAGGGGAATGATCAAGATGCTGAGTGATCACATCATTTCAGACTTATTGAGTATGTATTTAAATCTTGGAGACAGATTGTAAATATAAGCGCACTGGTTTCTAAGCCGCTCTTTTCTGGTCTCATGTAATGGAAAGGTGGTCTGAGGTGTGAAGTGAATAAATTTGATCGGAGCGTCAGTGTGGTTTCAGCGCTGAGAGAGGGAGGAGCTGCAGGTCAGTCTTCCTGTGTAGCTCTGGTGTGTGTAGAGCTGAATGTATAAGGCTGTGAGTGGAAAATAACTGGACCTCCCCTGTCACCACAACAGAGCAGTCTGAAACAAACAAACACATTTTACTTGTAATGAAAGAGAGCCATGTGTAAAAGCCTTCAGAAACAATAAGCAGTGCAGTGACCTCAGAGCAGGAAGCATATTAGGCAAAGGTATCTGTCCATGTGACCTTTAAGGCCTCCATTTTTTTTTTAGGGTCATTGTTTAATATTATGCTGTCAAAACTAAATACTTTATAGATGCAAGTCCATTCTGGGTAAGGGCATTACTCTCTCCGTGTTCTCTAGATTATCGGCCCCTGTGAACACCGGACAGGCATCTCAGCAGGAAGTGCATGAACATGTGGGAGTCTGTTCATGGTCTGTCCCTGTACACAGGAAGGAATCTGCCACTGAGTCATTGTGTCTGAACATGTGCCCAGTTGTTCTAAAATGTGCAGCACAGCATCAATAACTGAGAACGCAAGAAAGCTGTCGCTGTGCATACAGGAAGTGTTTTTGTTTCTGAAGGTACAGGAAGGGCTCTGCTAGCAAGAGGCCTAGCCTTCAGAAAGCATATCCAGCTGATCAAAAGCATGCAGGAGAGTACCCTAATCCACAACAAGGTTTTCTCTGGCTAAGCAGTGGCACACATATTGGTAGATGTGCCAGATCCAGCCCTGGTATGGATGTCCAAACATATCCATGTGGAGAAAATTTTTCAGTAAAATTTTAAATGACAGTATTGATACAGTAAGATGCATTGTGATAGAAATGTATCTCATTTATAGACCCTGATTGTCTGATATATGGAGTCATTTCGACACCAGTGATAGCCTAATAACTCCAGTAGCACTGCCTATAGACTGGTTATGTATGCAAAGCAAAACTTACACATCACTGCAAAGGAGCTACGGACACAACAGTTAGACGCGCCAGAGGCATTTTGGCACAACGTGCTTTGGACAGATAAAATGAGAGCTCTTTGGCCACAACAACCTACATTGGAGAGAAGATATAGAGAGCTTGGGAGTGGATCTATTTTGCATTGGGGTGGTGTGGTAAAATTCTTAGGCAAAAATAGAATGACTGTTAGCTCGCTACAAGAGACATTTAGAAGGTGTAATTTCTGCCAAATGAGTTGTTACTAACCACTAACTGACAGGATACCCAAATTTGTGCACATGTTACATTTCAATCCGTTAAATTCAGAAAATGTAAAGTAATTGTGCATTACAGTTTTTATAAAACATGTCATGTTTGAGTTTGTACCCTCGAGATTTCATGCTAACTGTATTGAGCTTTATTTACCAAAACACTGTCACAAAGGCACTTTACAGTTGATCCAGAAAAGAACACTGGGCAAGAAACAGGTGTGATCCTAAAAAAGAGAGCAATTGAGGTAAAACAAAAACAGCAGAATAAAAAAACAACAACAAACCCAATGAGAAGAAAAACACTCAAATAGAGGGAAGAAAAATCTCCCCAATGGGAAGAAGTCTCAGGACGAACAGGGCCATTGAGGGCCAGCCCTTCTCAGCTGGAATAGTTCAGACAAAATTATGCTTCTTTTCATTAATAAAATTATCAACACATGCAATTTGACCAGTGGTGGCCTGTTGCAAACCAAAGTATGTGATGACTATTGCAATGTGTGAAGAGTGGTCAGGACAGAATTTGACCTTTCATAAAGTTGGGGAAATAACCCAACTTTCCCCAGCAGGTACCATGCCTGTGAACCCCAAAATTAATGGATCTATTATTTACTTTTATCATTGACTACCCTGAACACAAAAACAGTACATTGCAAACATCATGATTCCATCTAATCAGTGAATCACTGCTGAGACATAACAGTCTGCTCTTGTTTTGAAGTCCTAATGTTCTCCCATCTCTCTGGGATATAATTTACAGACACTTACATAATTTAACCTGTGAACACGGTTGAGTTTTGTACAGTTTAATATATACTGAAGTCACTGGGGTTAACAACCTTGCTCAGTGGAACAGGTATGAGGACAGTGCTTCACCTGAGAACCAGGTAACACGTCCTGTTCCCTAACCAATGTACTACACTACTGCCCCAAACCGACTCAACATTGAGGACCATTTATCAGACACTGTCAGGGAGTATACTGTACAAGTTTTACTTTGTGTATTTGAAAAACAGCAAAATATAAGAACAAGCACAGCTCTTGGAAAATCCAATAAATGTGAGATCATTTACACACACATGGCATAATGTTCACCAACTCTAGTGAGGGACAGTTTGATTATTCTTATGACAAATACATTTTTATGGAAAGCTTCACTCGCAGTCTCTAAATCTCATATCTGAGTAAACCGTTTCTTTCTCCACTTCCCTCTTGTTCCTCCTCACATTGGGTTTCTTGGTGGTGAACGTCAAAGCAGCGTAATTCATTGCTGCCTCTTGACTCTAAAAAGAAAACACGACACAGCACATATGATTACGCCTCATTCTGATAATAATTTATCACGGATATTCATCTCAGAAATTGACTTTATTTTTTATTTATTGACTTATTTATTTATTTATTTAGTTATTTACTTATTTTAATTAGTTAGTTAGTTAGTTAGCTAGTTAATATTCTAACCTGTTTGCTCGCCATGTCTTCAACGCTCTCTTGGTTGTTTGATGCAGCTCCTGTGTCAGTAAAATGAAAATGCACATAAGCCGCTGGTGGGTGAAAGAAATTAATTATGCTCTGATTTTGAATGGTGTACAATCAAATAAGAAAGCTGTTCTTCTTTTTGTACTTCTTGTTCTAGTTCTTTTTTATGTTCTTTTTGTTCTGTCTCTTTGTGGCTACTCTGTAAAGTGCCTTTGTGACAGTTCTCTGTAAAAAGCGCTACAGAAATAAATTGCATTGAATTGCATTATTTATCTTCTTCTTCTTATAATATAATAATAATAATAATAATAATAATAATAATGTTACTATTATTGTTACTATTAACAATAATATCCATAGCAGTCGTAGCAGTTCTGCCAGCAGTATTTCATATAGTCAATTATATTCACCACTGTATGACCGTAAGTTGCTGATCCCAGGAGGAGTATGTCCGAGGAGTGCATTGATTATATAATCACCAGGGAATCAGGATAGGCTTCAATGGAGATTACATATCACTTAAAAAGTATTTTAATTTGTTTGGATGGCAGTTAATTCAGCTTATTCCGCATTCAATCTTATTGCCTTCTGCTCAAGAATTTTTTTAAATTGTCTTGGGGTCACAGTATAGTCTTTATAATTTGGTTAGTGCCAGCTAGTACCAAAAAAAAAAATAACATTGGAATCATTATCAGAAGTTGAATTGTCATAAATTCAAGAGGCATCTGGCATTCTTCTACATGCGATCTGCGTACATGATGTGCATGTATCTAAAAGCAGTGGGAGACGGTCACCTGCACCAACAGAGTAACTTCACCTGAGGTTGTTTTATAGAACTGGGACTGTATATGAATATTTCTGCATGCTATTAATGAAATGGCCTTACATGTGGATGACAAAATTGTTCTCAAATTTTGAAAGCCAACTACTTTGCAGTAAACACTTAACATATTTTCACAGTTGACATTCTTTTCTTGACTTTGCGCCCTTCAAGATATGGAGAACATCGCTTTGGATAAAAGTGTCTGCCAAATAAATGTAATGTAATGTAATGAGTATTTTACAATCTTGCATGTTTTATACTAGTCTGATTTTATATAACAAAAATATAACTACAATGTTGTAAAAGATAATCATGACATATACCACACATTGATAACTTTGTCTCTTACCTTTGCAATTCTCACAGCCTTTCCTCCTCTTCAGAGCGAGGACAATATTTAGGATCACGCTCAACATCAAAGCTCCCGCCAAGCAGTAAAGAAGAAGATTTTTATTCCCTGACATTTTAAAAGGAAGAGTTAGTAAACACCCTGCATGAAAATATTAATAAGAGCATTGAAAGACATTGATAGGAAGACTGTCCAATGAACTGATCAGCATGGAATGAAAATGAGGGATAGCAAACAATTTACAAACAACTTAACTTAACTAACAACTAACAATATAGAAATTAATTAAAACATTTAAACAGTAATCCAATATTTCAGATGAAATATGTTCTACTGTTGCAATGACTTAATACAACATTTGTCCTTTGCCTCACAAAAAACATTACATAAAAAATGCATGAATCTTTTAAAAACTGATGCTTTTACTATGTGATTGATTTGTTTTCCTTACCCTCAACATTCAGCTTGGTCCCGTTCCCAAACAGGATCTCCCCACAGGTGGCCACAGCACAGTAGTAAGTCCCAGCATCAGAGGGCTGAGGTTCCTCTTGGGGAAGTTGTAGACACAGCTCTGTGTGGGAGACACAGCCCCAGAGCTCCTCTGGCACTCATCACTCCTGTTCCATGGGTGTAAATGATTCCTGGAGGGGACTCTCCTGAGCCCTGTCTGAACCAGTACACACTGTGTTCTCCTGCACAGGTCTCAGTGTGTACTGTACACTGCAGAGTCACAGAGTCTCCTGGCTGCACTGACTCAGACTCGGGCTGCTGCAGTACTACTGTCCTGTTGTGTGACTCTGAACCTGAAGAATTTTAACAATTAATAACATAACAGGACATATGCTTGGACTCAATCATTATATATGTGCTTTGCTACAGTTATTACCATGATTAACACAGTATTGAATCTAGGCCGTGGCTGAACTTCCCAATCTGGATTAGTGACCAATGCATGCAAAACTGCCTATTTGTCTATTTGTGTGTTTCATTAAAGACTTTAGAAAATCATAATGCAAATTTACAGTGTTTGGCTTAACATGCAATGTCTTAAACAACAGTATACCTTAATATATTTTAACATAGCACTGATCCAATACACAACACACAAACAGAGTTTGGCTAACCCTACCCTAAAAGAAAGATCTGCTTTCCTAGGATAATTTAAATTCACTTTTAAAAAGCATATTCCAGATGTTTATTTATTTATAAAAATAACACTTTTCTGCAATATTTCACTGGTATTGTGCCAGTGAGCAAAGTATTTTGTTGCAAGCCTGTAACTACTGTAAAGCATCATTTTAGGTTCATATTTACCCATCACCATTAAAGTTGTTCCATCTCCAAAGATGGTCTCTCTGTAGGGCATCATAGCGCAGTGGTATGTGGCTGAATCTGATGGCTCTACTCGTGACACAGTCAGGTTAAAGCTCCCCTTTCTGCTTTAGCACTGAAGCGTTTACTGTTTTAAACTCATTGAACAATTGAGTACATTTTCTTTAAACTTGCACTGCAATGTGCTGAATCTTCTGTCCAAGAGGCTGCTTATACCAACTGATATCATAAAGTTTACAGAGTAGAAGCATGGGAGAGTCACAGTGTCTCCGATCTGAGCTCGCACCAGCGTGTCAGGCTGAATTATATTCCCAAGCAGACCATCTGTAAGACGACAGAAAACAATATTTCAATGCAAATGGCAGTGTGAAATACGCAATTAAAAACCACAACAATCTCTGTATAAATAGGTCTATACAGTCCGAATGTAAAGTTATTTTGTCTGACAAGTCAATAAAATTATACACTTACAGACTTTGCTGAAAAGCACAAGAACAGCACAGAGTGGTGGCATCACTGTATCTGAACTCTCCTCTTCTGGAGACTCTCCTCTGCCTGAGACCCTGTTTGTCCTCTGCGCTGTAAAACTCAAACTGTACAGATAAGAGGAGGACTTGAGATAATAATTTCTCTTCATTCACTGAACAGTAGGAGGGCACATGTCAGGGGCAGATTTGATTGGCTGTTTAATGAAGCAAATTATTGGGTGCACAAGAGTGGTGCAAGCATCCGCTGATACACACCATCAGTGTAAAAAAACACTGTTGTCATTATTTCCATCCTGCGTAATAAAGGTCAAATAATAATAATAATTCAGTTGTTATTTACAGTGCAGTAATGTGGAAGTCCTCACATAGTTTTAAATAGGCTACTTTAAGAATAACTTTAGATTGAAAATGGCACCTTAATTCGTACTACGGTTTAATATGTGTGTGTGTGCGTGTGTGTATGTGTGGTGTGTATGGTTGTGTGTATGTGTGTGTGTGTGTGTGTGTGTGTGTGTGTGTATGTGCGCGCAAGTATTTGTGGAGGTGTATGTCTCTGTGTGTGTGTGTGTTTGTGTGTTGTGTGTGTGTGTGTGTGTATGTGTGTATGGTTGTGTGTGTATACGTGTGTGTGTGTATGTGTGTATGTGTGTATGGTTGTGTGTGTGTGTGTGTGTGTGTGTGTGTGTGTGTGCCTTTGTGTGTGTGTGTGTGTTTGTGTATCTGTGGTTGTTCGTCTTTGTGTATGTAAATGTGTGTGCGTGTGGTTGTGTGTGTGTGTGTGTGTGTGTGTGTGTGTGTGTGTGTGTGTGGTGTGTGTGTGTGTATGTGGTGGGTGTGGTTTGTGTGTGTGTTTGGTTGTGTGTGTGCGTGTATATGTGTGGGTGTGTATGGTTGTGTGTCTGTGTATGTGTGTGTGTGTGTGTGTATGTCTGGTGTGTGTGTGTATTGTTGTGTGTGTGTGTGTGTGTGTGTGTGTGTGTGTGTGTTGTGTGTGTGTTTTGCGTGTGTGTTTGTGTGTGCATTGTCCATGGTGCTGAATTTCTCTGCTCTCTCTGGGATGGAACAGTAGGAGTCAGTGCTGCCCGTAGCTGCACAGGGCTAGGAATCTGCATTCACAGGCATTTTTGCAATTTTTCACCTTCTTTCATCTGATAACATAAAAAAGTGGTCAAGAAATGTTAGAATGGCTGATTATGCTAATTACTTCAGAACATTGGGCAGCTCACTGGAATGTTCATACTGTGATGTCACACCTGATCTTATATTGTGATTTTGCACTGCACTGAAGCTAGGGCGAGGTGTCTTTTAATATGTAATTTAATGATTTCTAATTCCACACCTCATAATTTATTACTGAAATATTTTCTCATCATATAATGAAATGTACCAGCAATAACATACATGACGTAGATTGTCCATATCCAGGGTGTCAATGTCAGAGGCCTGAGGTTCTGTCACTGGATGACATCACAATGCCTCATTATGGGAACTACCTCTGTTATCTTCCTGGCCGTGTCTCAATGAAGCGTCAGTTCAATCTATTTGCATTTAAACTTAGAGTATATAAACGTTTTTAAATATAAATACATTTTTAAACATCATAAATTAGGCTCTCAAAATACATGACATGCATGAGCAGCAATGAAACTTTTTCAAACGGGTTCCTTTAGTCTTTTTGCACAACTGCAACCAGCACTTTCGTTTAAAACAAGACCATGGACAGCACCGGCCCTTCTCACAGGCAGGGGGCAGGTGTGGCTCATTGTAATTAGGCCAGCTGCTCCTCATTGCTTAATCATTATGAAAGGGCCTTGCTTTCAGGTGTAAGGAGTCTTTTTTTGAATGGTCGCTCTTGTGTTTGAAGTTTTATTTGTTGTGGACTTTTGGAATCTTTTTATTAATGAAATGTTTTCTGTTGTTTTTCAGTTCCTGGACTAAAATAAGGCCAAGTATTTTTTACTTAATTTTTTCCACCCTGTCATACAGTGGCCAACCCCAGCACTGCATCAGAAGGGCTATAAGGCTAAAGTATTATTAAGAAGAGTCATTGGATACTAAACTTTGTTAGGTATTATAAAATTGTTTATATTTGTACAGTGTTTAAGCACCTATTTTACCAACATGTCAAATGTTGTATTGAGCTCAGTGAAAGTTAATGAAATGGCTAACGAAAACCATGATTATAAAGCTTTCAAACTGCAAGTGAAAGATTTCTTACAGCCCTCTGAAGTGCTGAGAAATGTAGAGAGAGAAAGGAGGAAAGAGATAGATACCCATCGCCTAATCACTGGGCCTTATAAAAGGGCCTTCCTCACTGTTGTAAGGATCCTTTTCTTTTATTGTGAAACGTTGTGTTTTTGGGTGTCTCTTGACTTTTTGCCTCTGCATGATTGTAGGTTCCATTTTACTCCTTCTGTTTTGTTTTTTTTTTTTAATGAAGTTTTTTCATTAGTTTTTCAGTTTGTGGGCTAATACATATAATCACTGATTATATCACGAGAGCACAGATGGTTCAGATCCCTCTGAAGGAGAGAGAGAGAGAGAGAGGGTGGCTTACTAGGTGACATATGAAAGGGGTGAGAGAGAGAGAGAGAAGGGTGGCTTACTAGGTGACATATGAAAGGGGTGAGAGAGAGAGAGAGAGAGAGAGGGTGGCTTACTAGGTGACATATGAAAGGGTGAGAGAGAGAGAGAGAGAGGGTGGCTTTAGGTGACATAAAAGGGGTGAGAGAGAGAGAGAGGAGAGGGTGGCTTACTAGGTGACATATGAAAGGGGTGAGAGAGAGAGAGAGAGAGAGAGAGGGTGGCTTACTAGGTGACATATGAAAGGGGTGAGAGAGAGAGAGAGAGAGAGAGAGGGAGAGAGGGGGCTTACTAGGTGACATATGAAAGGGTGAGAGAGAGAGAGAGAGAGAGGTGGCTTACTAGGTGACATATGAAAGGGTGAGAGAAGAGAGAGAGGGGGGGGGGGCGCCTTACTAGGTGACATATGAAAGGGGTGAGAAAGAGAGAGAGAGGGGGGGGGGGCTTAATAGGTGACGTATGAACGGGTGTATGCAGGAAACCACAAAGGCAGAGCTCAGGGGTTTTGTTTTGAGTCAGTGGCCAGAGAGTCGGACCAAACCACAGAGAGAGAGCTGCACCTCCAGCATTGTGCAAAAAACACCCCCTCAGACCAGCAAGCAGGTCTCAGAGCGTGATCTTAAGCACGCTCTCAAAGGAAAGACGTTATAACAGGAAACAAAAACAGTACTGGACAATACTTAATACTGCCCTGCCCCCTGCCCCTGCCCCTAGTACCCAATGGAACCTAACTTGCTAGGATACTGCTCTCTTTGGTCACACAACACACACACCACACAAGGCACACGGCACGCACTCCCTCTTCCCCCTCAGCTATGCACTCACACCCTGTTTGTCAAACCCCCCACCTCCCCCATGATACAAGGATAGTTTTCATGTGAGTCCATTCTGCTCTAGACTTTACTCACTACATACATTCATTACGAAGAATACTGCATGTCCTGAATGAGTAGAACACTTTAATGGCCCGTGTCACCACAGCTGGTCACATGACCATGACGTACGTACCATCAGGGCAGAAAAGAAGTGGAATGATCAAGATGCTGAGTGATCACATCATTTCAGACTTATTGAGTATGTATTTAAATCTTGGAGACAGATTGTAAATATAGCGCACTGGTTTCTAAGTCCCGCTTTTCTGGTCTCATTCATGTAATGGAAAGGTGGTCTGAGGTGTGAAGTGAATAAATTTGATCGGAGCGTCAGTGTAGTTTCAGCGCTGAGAGAGGGAGGAGCTGCAGGTCAGTCTTCCTGTGCAGCTCTGGTCTGTGTAGCTGAATGTATAAGGCTGTGAGTGGAAAATAACTGGACCTCCCCTGTCACCAAAACAGAGCAGTCTGAAACAGACAAACACATTTACTTGTAATGAAAGAGAGAGCCGTGTGCAAAAGCTTTCAGAAACAGTAAGCAGTGCAGTGAACTCAGAGATGGAAATATATCAGCCAAAGTGTCTGCCCATGTGACCTTTAATGCCTTCCTTTTATTATTGTACTCCTCAACTAGAATAACTCTGTCCAGGAGCATTTTAAAAGCCATACTGTATGTTTTATGGAAATGTTTTGAGAGTTCCTCCCCTATAAACAAGCAGAATAACTGTCACCCTACCACCCCACCCCCCGCCATACTACCTGCAGCCCTTTCTGTTGTTTGACTTTTTGACAACAAACATTATAATGTGAATCATGGTCACAAAACACAGAAGACATTTCTGTGAAATGCAAAAGAATGGGTCCAGTGTGATTAATGCTACACAGCAGCTGAGTACATGTTCACCGCTCTTCCTCAGAGAACGGGTGCATTCCCAGCTCCTGACACCAAGGGGCGGGTTACAGCATGGATATCAAGCCACAAAACTTCCATTATTGAGGGATCTGGAATCAGACCTGTGTGGACTTCCATTATAAATGCAGTTAACTGCTTGTGTAGATGTACTGTACGTACCGTATATAGATCTGTTTGGTTTATGTTCCCTGGATTCAACACCAGTAACTCGTTTTCGTTTTTATTATTTTAATGATTATTAAATTATGCAAATGGTGTAATAATTGCCTGTTTTGTAGATATAATTCTCAGGATCGAAACTTCATGGTACTGTACCTAGTGACTGACCAGGGTGTCATTCTGATGTCTATCTCTAAACATCCTTTAGAGACAGACTGCCTGCATGCAGTCGAGAATACCTATTTACCACAGAATAATTATTAAACACTCGTCAAATTATTAAACTTAAATCATTTAGTCAAATTGGTTCATTGTCTGAAATAAGGTGAAAAATTATGACAATGATGATGATGATGATGAGGTGGTGATATTGGTGATGTTAACAATGACGGTGATGATGATGATGATGATGATGTTAACACTGTGGAAGATGATCCTGACTAGAAAAGTGATCATGATATTTGTGAATCTATGTAATAGTGGCAGGGGCGGGACTATCCTACTCCCTGACAAAGGTTCCTACGTTCCCTGAAAGCTCCTTGGAGCTCTTTAGAAACTGACATAGCACTGGCACTGTTCGCCGGGCAGTCACTCTCCACGATCAAACGTGATATAGACCCATGAGCCCACCAAAGTGAAAAGTGCATCATGCCCACATTATGCTAGTTGTTTTATTTTTCTTGTACGCATTACACTTGTCACTTTAATGCCTGGATGTTCAGTGCAAAATCTATCTTCCAAGATTAATGAGCACTATGAAGCTAACGCAGCTTAAATTAGCTCCAAGCAACTAGTGTTAGCGTTCCAAATATTACGGCATGTCCTAACTTTGAGTTGAGGCTCGACAAAAAGCAACTTGAAAACTGATCAATCATTTAACGCTGGGATCTTTCCATGTACAATGTGATGCTTACAAGAAAGTTTGCACATTTAATAACTAATAATTAAATCCTAAAATAGTGTGAAACTGACAGATTTCTCTGTTTGGCATAAATGTATCTATGCCACCAGGTCACAATACTGGGCAGAACAGACAGACCTCAGACTGAATGGTAACCAGGCCCTTGTCAGGCCTATTTAAAGGCACAGCCTGCTATACATGTAGCATTAGCCCTTAGTGGGAATGAATACCATCAATGAGACATACTCTGCATGAATATGTGATACGAGGTTAAGCATGAGCATTTGCCATTACTGACCGATACAGATTTTATTTACAGCACCGAAAATATTGGCTGGACCACACCATGATACATTTCTGTCATAAAAAGACGAATGGCGATAACAGTCTTAAGATACTGTTACATTACAGGAATTTCAGACATACTCTGTCTCACCTGTATGTTTAGATAGATACTTTCATTCAACCCTGTGGGGTAATTTGTCCTCTGCATTTGACCCATCTTAGTTACTTAGGAGCAGAGGGCGGCCACAGTGCAGCGCCCGGGGACAAACTCCAGTTCTGAGGCCAGTGCCTTGGTCAAGGGCACCTGCAGGAGCACGCCTAGCCTTCTTGCGAGGCAACACTGCTAACCACTACGCCACCCTGCACGCCCGGTTTGATGCTGCTGTTTGGAAACCATTAGCTCTCAGTGCCAAAGTTCTGTTCATGAACTTTCTGTACTGAAATATATTTTCATTTGTATCATTAAGTCATTATTATATGTGTGTGATTTGTAATAATTCTGTTTTGATGTTGGAATAGCAGTGTTTATTCCAAATTGCATGTTTTCTCTAAAAATGCATTTGATCCCTCAAACAGGCCACAATAAGATTCCTTCACAAAGATCCAGCAGCTATCGTAGACTGAAATAAATGCATCTTGTATTTACAGTTTCAGACTAAAGTTGACAAAGTCCTTCTGTTATGATTGTCGGTGTTCAAATACTTTTGAGTATCAGGAACATAATCAAAACCATTTCAAATGATTGAAATTCATTTTAATTGCATTACACTGTTTGAGTAACATCAGCTGTCATATGCTATTATGCCAAAATTAGGATTCATACACCAGGGTAATTTGTAAACAGGGACTGTGTTCTGGAAAAAAAGTCATTATAAGAAGAAGAAGGAGAAAAAGAATATCCAGAAGGAGGTATTAATATGAATATGATTCGCTGATTTAATGGTATGAATCCCATAATATCATCATTATTTATGCCTTTTGCAATAGATGAGGACAAATATGGGCAACATGCAACAGAGAACTCCAGTCCGTATGATCGAGAGCCAGACAAGCGTGGATAATTCACCTCCTGAAATATAAATATGTGTTTAGGATATTGTGAATAACATTGAGATTTTTTTGTTACTACAAATAAAATTATGTAAAAATCTATATATTTTCCTAGTTAAATATAGTTTTACATTACAATTGTGAATCAATACTAACTGTGCTATTAGATCGTACATACATTTAAATGAGCTTACCCTTAAAATCCAGCTTGGACCCGTTCCCAAACAGGATCTCCCCACAGGTGGCCACAGCACAGTAGTAAGTCCCAGCATCAGAGGGGCTGAGGTTCCTCTTGGGGAAGTTGTAGACACAGCTCTGGGTGGGAGACACAGCCCCAGAGCTCCTCTGGCACTCATCACTCCTGGTTCCATGGGTGGAAATGATTCCTGGAGGGGACTCTCCTGAGCCCTGTCTGAACCAGTACACACTGTGTTCTCCTGCACAGGTCTCAGTGTGTACTGTACACTGCAGAGTCGCAGAGTCTCCTGGCTGCACTGACTCAGACTCGGGCTGCTGCAGTACTACTGTCCTGTTGTGTGACTCTGAACCTGAAGAATTTTAACAATTAATAACATAACAGGACATATGCTTGGACTCAATCATTATATATGTGCTTTGCTACAGTTATTACCATGATTAACACAGTATTGAATCTAGGCCGTGGCTGAACTTCCCAATCTGGATTAGTGACCAATGCATGCAAAACTGCCTATTTGTCTATTTGTGATGTTTCATTAAAGACTTCAGAAAATCATAATGCAAATTTACAGTGTTTGGCTTAACATGCAATGTCTTAAACAACAGCATACCTTAATATATTTTAACAGAGCACTGATCCAATACACGAACACACAAAACAGAGTTTGGCTAACCCTACCCTAAAAGAAAAATCTGCTTTCCTAGGATAATTTAAATTCAGTTTTAAAAAGCATATTCCAGATGTTTATTTATTTATAAAAATAACACTTTTCTGCAATATTTCACTGGTATTGTGCCAGTGAGCAAAGTATTTTGTTGCAAGCCTGTAACTACTGTAAAGCATCATTTTAGGTTCATATTTACCCATCACCATTAAAGTTGTTCCATCTCCAAAGATGGTCTCTCTGAAGGGCATCATAGCGCAGTGGTATGTGGCTGAATCTGATGGCTCTACTTGTGACACAGTCAGGTTAAAGCTCCCCTTTGTTCCTTTAGCACTGAGGCGCGTACTGTTGTTAAACTCATTGAACAATTGAGGATCATTTTCTTTTACAACGTGCACTGCAATGTGTTGAATCTTCTGTCCAAGAGGCTGCTTATACCAACTGATATCAAAAACGTTTTCAGAGTAGAAGCATGGGAGAGTCACAGTGTCTCCGATCTGAGCTCGCACCAGCGTGTCAGGCTGAATTATATTCCCAAGCAGACCATCTGTAAGACGACAGAAAACAATATTTCAATGCAAATGGCAGTGTGAAATACGTAATTAAAAACCACAACAATCTCTGTATAAAGAGGTCTATACAGTCGGAATGTAAAGTTATTTTGTCTGACAAGTCAATACAAATTATACACTTACAGACTTTGCTGAAAAGCACAAGAACAGCACAGAGTGGTGGCATCACTGTATCTGAACTCTCCTCTTCTGGAGACTCTTCTCTGCCTGAGACCCTGTTTGTCCTCTGCACTGTAAAACTCAAACTGTACAGATAAAAGGAGGGCTTGAGATAATAATTTCTCATCATTCACTGAACAGTAGGAGGGCACATGTCAGGGGCAGATTTGATTGGCTGCTTAATGAAGCAAATTATTGGGTGCACAAGAGTGGTGCAAGCATCCGCTGATACACACCATCAGTGTAAAAAAAGAACACTGTTGTCATTATTTCCATCCTGCGTAATAAAGGTCAAATAATAATAGTAATTCAGTTGTTATTTACAGTGCACTAATTTGGAAGTCTTCATAATGTTTTAAATAGTCTACTTTAAGAATAACTTTAGATTGAAAATGGCACCTTAATTCGTACTACGGTTTAATATGTGTGTGTGTGCTTGTGTGTATGTGTGGTGTGTATGGTTCTGTCTATGTGTGTGTGTGTGTGTGTGTATGTGCGCGCAAGTATTTGTGGAGGTGTATGTCTCTGTGTGTGTGTGTGTTTGTTTGTGTGTTGTGTGTGTGTGTGTGTGTATGTGTGTATGGTTGTGTGTGTGTGTGTGTGTGTGTGTGTATGTGTATGAGTGTCTGCCTTTGTGTGTGGTTGTGCGTCTTTGTGTATGTAAATGTGTGTGCGTGTGGTTGTGTGTGTGTGTGTGTGCGTGTGTGCGTGTGTATATGTGTGGGTGCATATGGTTATGTGTGTGTGTGTGTGTGTCTGTGTGTGTGTGTGTGTGTTTGCGTGTGTGCGCGTGTATATGTGTGGGTGTGTATGGTTGTGTGTCTGTGTATGTGTGTGTGTGTGTGTGTGTGTATATGTCTGGGTGTGTGTGTGTATTGTTGTGTGTGTGTGTGTGTGTGTGTGTTTGCGTGTGTGTTTGTGTGTGCATTGTCCATGGTGCTGAATTTCTCTGCTCTCTCTGGGATAGGACAGTAGGTGTCAGTGCTGCCCGTAGCTGCACAGGGCTGGGAATCTGCATTCACAGGCATTTTTGCAATTTTTCACCTTCTTTCATCTGATAACATAAAAAAGTGGTCAAGAAATGTTAGAATGGCTGATTATGCTAATGACTTCAGAACATTGGGCAGCTCACTGGAATGTTCATACTGTGATGTCACACCTGATCTTATATTGTGATTTTGCACTGCACTGAAGCTAGGGAGAGGTGGCTTTTAATATGTAATTTAATGATTTCTAATTCCACAACTCATAATTCATTACTGAAATATTTTCTCATCATATAATGAGCAATGTACCAGCAATAACATACATGACGTAGATTGTCCATATCCAGGGTGTCAATGTCAGAGGCCTGAGGTTCTGTCACTGGATGACATCACAATGGCCTCATTATGGGAACTACCTCTGTTATCTCTCCTGGCCAATGAAGCGTCAGTTCAATCTATTTGCATTTAATGGTTCCTTTAGTCTTTTTGCACAACTGCAACCAGCACATTCGTTTAAAACAAGACCATGGACAGCACCTGCCCTTCTCACAGGCAGGGGGGCAGGTGTGGCTCATTGTAATTAGGCCAGCTCCTCCTCATTGGTTAATCATTATGAAAGGGCCTTGCTTTCAGGTGTAAGGAGTCTTTTTTTCTGAATGGTCGCTCTTGTGTTTGAAGTTTTATTTGTTGTGGACTTTTGGCCTCTGCCGAATCTTTTTATTAATGAAATGTTTTCTGTTGTTTTTCAGTTCCTGGACTAAAATAAGGCCAAGTATATTTTTTACTTAATTTTTTCCACCCTGTCATACAGTGGCCAACCCCAGCACTGCATCAGATGGGCTATAAGGTTAAACGTATTATTAAGAAGAGTCATTGGATACTAAACTTTGTTAGGTATTAAATAAAATTGTTTATATTTGTACAGTGTTTAAGCACCTATTTTACCAACATGTCAAATGTTGTATTGAGCTCAGTGAAAGTTAATGAAACGGCTAACGAAAAACTATGATTATAAAGCTTTCAAACTGCAAGTGAAAGATTTCTTACAGCCCTCTGAAGTGCTGAGAAATGTAGAGAGAGAAAGGAGGAAAGAGATAGATACCCATCGCCTAATCACTCTGCCTTATAAAAGGGCCTTCCTCACTGTTGTAAGGATCCTTTTCTTTTATTGTGAAACGTTGTGTTTTTGGGTGTCTCTTGCCTCTGCATGATTGTAGGTTCCATTTTACTCCTTCTGTTTTGTTTTTTTTTTTAAATGAAGTTTTTTCATTAGTTTTTCAGTTTGTGGGCTAATACATATAATCACTGATTATATCACGAGAGCACAGATGGTTCAGATCCCTCTGAAGGAGAGAGAGAGAGAGAGAGAGAGAGAGAGAGAGGGTGGCTTACTAGGTGACATATGAAAGGGGTGAGAGAGAGAGAGAGAGAGAGGGTGGCTTACTAGACGACATATGAAAGGGGTGAGAGAGAGAGAGAGAGAGAGAGAGGGTGGCTTACTATGTGACATATGAAAGGGGTGAGAGAGAGAGAGAGAGAGAAAGAGAGAGGGGGCTTACTAGGTGACATATGAAAGGGGTGAGAGAGAGAGAGAGAGAGAGAGAGAGAGAGGGGGGGGGGCTTACTAGGTGACATATGAAAGGGGTGAGAAAGAGAAGAGAGAGAGAGAGAGGGGGGGGGGCTTATTAGGTGACGTATGAAAGGGGTGTATGCAGGAAACCACAAAGGCAGAGCTCAGGGGTTTTGTTTTGAGTCAGTGGCCAGAGAGTCCGACCAAACCACAAAGAGAGCTGCACCTCCAGCATTGTGCAAAAAACACCCCCTCAGACCAGCAAGCAGGTCTCAGAGCGTGATCTTAAGCACGCTCTCAAAGGAAAGACGTTATAAGCAGGAAACAAAAACAGTACTGGACAATAATTAATACTGCCCTGCCCCCTGCCCCCTAGTACCCAATGGAACCTAACTTGCTAGGATACTGCTCTCTTTGGTCACACACACACACACACACAGGCACGCACTCTCTCTTCCCCCTCAGCTATGCACTCACACCCTGTTTGTCAAACCCCCCCACCTCCCCCATGATACAAGGATAGTTTCATGTGAGTCCATTCTGCTCTAGACTTTACTCACTACATACATTCATTACGAAGAATACTGCATGTCCTGAATGAGTAGAACACTTTAATGGCCTGTGTCACCACAGTTGGTCACATTACCATGGAACGTACCATCAGGGCAGGAAAAGAAGTGGAATGATCAAGATGCTGAGTGATCACATCATTTCAGACTTATTGAGTATGTATTTAAATCTTGGAGACAGATTGTAAATATAAGCGCACTGGTTTCTAAGCCGCTCTTTTCTGGTCTCATGTAATGGAAAGGTGGTCTGAGGTGTGAAGTGAATAAATTTGATCGGAGCATCAGTGTAGTTTCAGCGCTGAGAGAGGGAGGAGCTGCAGGTCAGTCTTCCTGTGCAGCTCTGGTCTGTGTAGAGCTGAATGTATAAGGCTGTGAGTGGAAAAAAACTAGACCTCCCCTGTCACCAAAACAGAGCAGTCTGAAACAGACAAACACATTTTACTTGTAATGAAAGAGAGAGCCTTGTGCAAAAGCTTTCAGAAACAATAAGCAGTGCAGTGAACTCAGAGATGGAAATATATCAGCCAAAGTGTCTGCCCATGTGACCTTTAATGCCTTCCTTTTATTATTGTACTCCTCAACTAGAATAACTCTGTCCCAGGAGCATTTTAAAAGCCATACAAATGTATGTTTTATGGAAATGTTTTGAGAGTTCCTCCCCTAAACAAGCAGAATAACTGTCACCCTACCAACCCCACCGACATACTACCTGCAGCCCTTTCTGTTGTTTGACTTTTTGACAACAAACATTATAATGTGAATCATGGTCACAAAACACAGACATTTCTGTGAAATGCAAAAGAATGGGTCCAGTGTGATTAATGCTACACAGCAGCTGAGTACGTGTTCACCGCTCTTCCTCAGAGAACGGGTGCATTCCCAGCTCCTGACACCAGGGGGCGGGTTACAGCATGAGCATCAAGCCACAAAACTTCCATTCTTGAGGGATCTGGAATCAGACCTGTGTGGAATTCCATTATAAGTGCAGTTAATTGCTTGTGTGTCTGTACTGTACGTACCGTATATAAAACTGTTTGGTTTACGTTCATTGGATTCAACACCAGTAACTCTGTTTTTGTTTGTATTATTTTAATGATTATTAAATTATGCAAATGGTGTAATAATTGCCTGTTTTGTAGATATAATTCTCAGGATCGAAACTTCATGGTACTGCACCTAGTGACTGACCAGGGTGTCATTCTGATATCTATCTCTAAACATCCTTTAGAGACAGACTGCCTGCATGCAGTCGAGAATACCTATTTACCACAGAATAATTATTAAACACTCGTCAAATTATTAAACATAAATCATTCAGTCAAATTGTTCATTGTCTGAAATAAGGTGAAAAATTATGACAATGATGATTATGAGGTGGTGGGTGGTATTGGTGATGTTAACAATGACGATGATGATGACGATGATGATGTTTACACTGTGGAAGATGATCCTAACTAGAAAAGTGATCATGATATTTGTGAATCTATGTAATAGTGGCAGGGGCGGGGCTATCCTACTCCCTGACAAAGGTTCCTACGTTCCCTGAAAGCTCCTTGGAGCTCTTTAGAAACTGACATAGCACTGGCACTGTTCGCCGGGCAGTCCACTCTCACGATCAAACATGATATAGACCCATGAGCCCACCAAAGTGAAAAGTGCATCATGCCCACATTATGCTAGTTGTTTTATTTTTCTTGTACGCATTACACTTGTCACTCTAATGCCTGGATGTTCAGTGCAAAATCTATCTTCCAAGATTAATGAGCACTATGAAGCTAGGGCATCTTAAATTAGCTCCAAGCAACTAGTGTTAGCGTTCCAAATATTACAGCATGTCCTAACTTTGAGTTGAGGCTTGACAAAAAGCAACTTGAAAACTGATCAATCATTTAACGCTGGGATCTTTCCATGTACAATGTGATGCTTACAAGAATGTTTGCACATTTAATAACTAATAATTAAATCCTAAAATAGTGTGAAACTGACAGATTTCTCTGTTTGGCACAAATGTATCTATGCCACCTGGTCACAATACTGGGCAGAACAGACAGACCTCAGACTGAATGGTAGCCAGGCCCTCGTCAGGCCTATTTTAAAGGCACAGCCTGCTATACATGTAGCATTAGCCCTTAGTGGAAATGAATGACCATCAATGAGACACACTCTGCATGAATATGTGATAGAGGAGGTTAAGCATGAGCTTTTGCTGTTACTGATCAGTACAAGTTTTTTCCAATTCCGAAAATATTGGCTGCACCACACTATGATACATTTTTGTCATAAAAAGATGAATGGCGATAACAGTCTTAAGATACTGTAACATTACAGGAATTTCAGACATACTCTGTCTCACCTGTATGTTTAGATAGATACTTTCATTCAACCCTGTGGGGTAATTTGTCCTCTGCATTTGACCCATCTTAGTTACTTGGGAGCAGAGGGCGGCCACAGTGCAGCGCCCGGGGACCAACTCCAGTTCTGAGGCCAGTGCCTTGGTCAAGGGCACCTGCAGGAGCACGCCTAGCCTTCTTGCGAGGCAACACTGCTAACCACTATGCCACCCTGCCCGCCCGGTTTGATGCTGCTGTTTGAAAACCATTAGCTCTCAGTGCCAAAGTTCTGTTCATGAACTTTCTGTACTGAAATATATTTTCATTTGTATCATTAAGTCATTATTATATGTGTGTGATTTGAAATAATTCTGTTTTGATGTTGGAATAGCAGTGTTTATTCCAAATTGCATGTTTTCTCTAAAAATGCATTTGATCCCTCAAACAGGCCACAATAAGATTCCTTCACAAAGACCCAGCAGCTATCGTAGACTGAAATAAATGCATCTTGTATTTACAGTTTCAGACTAAAGTTGACAAAGTCCTTCTGTTATGATTGTCGGTGTTCAAATACTTTTGAGTATCAGGAACATAATCAAAACCATTTCAAATGATTGAAATTCATTTTAATTGCATTACACTGTTACACTGAGTAACATCAGCTGTCATATGCTATTATGCCAAAATTAGGATTCATACACCAGGGTAATTTGTAAACAGGGATTGTGTTCTGGAAAAAAGTCATTATAAGAAGAAGAAGGAGAAAAAGAATACCCAGAAGGAGGTATTAATATGAATATGATTCGCTGATTTAATGGTATGAATCCCATAATATCATCATTATTTATGCCTTTTTGCAATAGATGAGGACAAATATGGGCAACATGCAACAGAGAACTCCAGTCCGTATGATCGAGAGCCAGACAAGCGTGGATAATTCACCTCCTGAAATATAAATGTGTTTAGGATTTTGTGAATGACATTGAGATTTTGTTGTTACTACAAAAAAAATGATGTAAAAATCAATATATTTTCCTAGTTAAATATAGTTTTACATTACAATTGTGAATCAATACTATATGTGCTATCATGCTGTACATTCATTTAAAAAAGCTTACCCTTAACATTCAGCTTGGTCCCGTTCCCAAACAGGATCTCCCCACAGGTGGCCACAGCACAGTAGTAAGTCCCAGCATCAGAGGGGCTGAGGTTCCTCTTGGGGAAGTTGTAGACACAGCTCTGTGTGGGAGACACAGCCCCAGAGCTCCT
>NC_049203.1:5633474-5655974 GCF_013347855.1 Anguilla anguilla
CAGAGCTCAGGGGTTTTGTTTTGAGTCCGTGGCCAGAGAGTCCGACCAAAACACAGAGAGAACTGCACCTCCAGCATTGTGCAAAAACCCCCCTCAGACCAGCAAGCAGGTCTCAGAGCGTGATCTTAAGCACGCTCTCAAAGGAAAGACTTTATAAGCAGGAAACAAAAACAGTACTGGACAATAATTAATACTGCCCTGCCCCCTGCCCCCTAGTACCCAATGGAACCTAACTTGCTAGGATACTGCTCTCTTTGGTCACACACACACACACACACAGGCACGCACTCTCTCTTCCCCCTCAGCTATGCACTCACACCCTGTTTGTCAAACCCCCCCACCTCCCCCATGATACAAGGATAGTTTCATGTGAGTCCATTCTGCTCTAGACTTTACTCACTACAAACATTAATTACGAAGAATACTGCATGTCCTGAATGAGTAGAACACTTTAATGGCCCGTGTCACCACAGCTGGTCACATGACCATGGAACGTACCATCAGGGCAGGAAAAGAAGTGGAATGATCAAGATGCTGAGTGATCACATCATTTCAGACTTATTGAGTATGTATTTAAATCTTGGAGACAGATTGTAAATATAAGCGCACTGGTTTCTAAGCCGCTCTTTTCTGGTCTCATGTAATGGAAAGGTGGTCTGAGGTGTGAAGTGAATAAATTTGATCGGAGCGTCAGTGTAGTTTCAGCGCTGAGAGAGGGAGGAGCTGCAGGTCAGTCTTCCTGTGCAGCTCTGGTCTGTGTAGAGCTGAATGTATAAGGCTGTGAGTGGAAAAAAACTAGACCTCCCCTGTCACCAAAACAGAGCAGTCTGAAACAGACAAACACATTTTACTTGTAATGAAAGAGAGAGCCGTGTGCAAAAGCTTTCAGAAACAATAAGCAGTGCAGTGAACTCAGAGATGGAAATATATCAGCCAAAGTGTCTACCCATGTGACCTTTAATGCCTTCCTTTTATTATTGTACTCCTCAACTAGAATAACTCTGTCCCAGGAGCATTTTAAAAGCCATACAAATGTATGTTTTATGGAAATGTTTTGAGAGTTCCTCCCCTAAACAAGCAGAATAACTGTCACCCTACCAACCCCACCGCCATACTACCTGCAGCCCTTTCTGTTGTTTGACTTTTTGACAACAAACATTATAATGTGAATCATGGTCACAAAACACAGACATTTCTGTGAAATGCAAAAGAATGGGTCCAGTGTGATTAATGCTACACAGCAGCTGAGTACATGTTCACCGCTCTTCCTCAGAGAACGGGTGCATTCCCAGCTCCTGACACCAGGGAGCGGGTTACAGCATGAGCATCAAGCCACAAAACTTCCATTCTTGAGGGATCTGGAATCAGACCTGTGTGGAATTCCATTATAAGTGCAGTTAATTGCTTGTGTGTCTGTACTGTACGTACCGTATATAAAACTGTTTGGTTTACGTTCATTGGATTCAACACCAGTAACTCTGTTTTTGTTTGTATTATTTTAATGATTATTAAATTATGCAAATGGTGTAATAATTGCCTGTTTTGTAGATATAATTCTCAAGATCGAAACTTCATGGTACTGCACCTAGTGACTGACCAGGGTGTCATTCTGATGTCTATCTCTAAACATCCTTTAGAGACAGACTGCCTGCATGCAGTCGAGAATACCTATTTACCACAGAATAATTATTAAACACTCGTCAAATTATTAAACATAAATCATTCAGTCAAATTGTTCATTGTCTGAAATAAGGTGAAAAATTATGACAATGATGATTATGAGGTGGTGGGTGGTATTGGTGATGTTAACAATGACGATGATGATGACGATGATGATGTTAACACTGTGGAAGATGATCCTAACTAGAAAAGTGATCATGATATTTGTGAATCTATGTAATAGTGGCAGGGGCGGGGCTATCCTACTCCCTGACAAAGATTCCTACGTTCCCTGAAAGCTCCTTGGAGCTCTTTAGAAACTGACATAGCACTGGCACTGTTCGCCGGGCAGTCCACTCTCACGATCAAACATGATATAGACCCATGAGCCCACCAAAGTGAAAAGTGCATCATGCCCACATTATGCTAGTTGTTTTATTTTTCTTGTACGCATTACACTTGTCACTCTAATGCCTGGATGTTCAGTGCAAAATCTATCTTCCAAGATTAATGAGCACTATGAAGCTAGAGCATCTTAAATTAGCTCCAAGCAACTAGTGTTAGCGTTCCAAATATTACAGCATGTCCTAACTTTGAGTTGAGGCTCGACAAAAAGCAACTTGAAAACTGATCAATCATTTAATGCTGGGATCTTTCCATGTACAATGTGATGCTTACAAGAATGTTTGCACATTTAATAACTAATAATTAAATCCTAAAATAGTGTGAAACTGACAGATTTCTCTGTTTGGCACAAATGTATCAAATGCCACCTGGTCACAATACTGGGCAGAACAGACAGACCTCAGACTGAATGGTAACCAGGCCCTTGTCAGGCGTATTTTAAAGGCACAGCCTGCTATACATGTAGCATTAGCCCTTAGTGGGAATGAATACCATCAATGAGACATACTCTGCATGAATATGTGATACGAGGTTAAGCATGAGCATTTGCCATTACTGACCGATACAGATTTTATTTACAGCACCGAAAATATTGGCTGGACCACACCATGATACATTTCTGTCATAAAAAGACGAATGGCGATAACAGTCTTAAGATACTGTTACATTACAGGAATTTCAAACATACTCTGTCTCACCTGTATGTTTAGATAGATACTTTCATTCAACCCTGTGGGGTAATTTGTCCTCTGCATTTGACCCATCTTAGTTACTTAGGAGCAGAGGGCAGCCACAGTGAAGCGCCCGGGGACCAACTCCAGTTCTGAGGCCAGTGCCTTGGTCAAGGGCACCTGCAGGAGCACGCCTAGCCTTCTTGCGAGGCAACACTGCTAACCACTATGCCACCCTGCCCGCCCGGTTTGATGCTGCTGTTTGAAAACCATTAGCTCTCAGTGCCAAAGTTCTGTTCATGAACTTTCTGTACTGAAATATATTTTCATTTGTATCATTAAGTCATTATTATATGTGTGTGATTTGTAATAATTTTGTTTTGATGTTGGAATAGCAGTGTTTATTCCAAATTGCATGTTTTCTCTAAAAATGCATTTGATCCCTCAAACAGGCCACAATAAGATTCCTTCACAAAGATCCAGCAGCTATCGTAGACTGAAATAAATGCATCTTGTATTTACAGTTTTAGACTAAAGTTGACAAAGTCCTTCTGTTATGATTGTCGGTGTTCAAATACTTTTGAGTATCAGGAACATAATCAAAACCATTTCAAATGATTGAAATTCATTTTAATTGCATTACACTGTTTGAGTAACATCAGCTGTCATATGCTATTATGCCAAAATTAGGATTCATACACCAGGGTAATTTGTAAACAGGGATTGTGTTCTGGAAAAAAGTCATTATAAGAAGAAGAAGGAGAAAAAGAATACCCAGAAGGAGGTATTAATATGAATATGATTAGCTGATTTAATGGTATGAATCCCATAATATCATCATTATTTATGCCTTTTTGCAATAGATGAGGACAAATATGGGCAACGTGCAACAGAGAACTCCAGTCCGTATGATCGAGAGCCAGACAAGCGTGGATAATTCACCTCCTGAAATATAAATATGTGTTTAGGATTTTGTGAATGACATTGAGATTTTTTTGTTACTACAAAAAAAATGATGTAAAAATCAATATATTTTCCTAGTTAAATATAGTTTTACATTACAATTGTGAATCAATACTATATGTGCTATCATGCTGTACATTCATTTAAAAAAGCTTACCCTCAACATTCATCTTGGTCCCGTTCCCAAACAGGATCTCCCCACAGGTGGCCACAGCACAGTAGTAAGTCCCAGCATCAGAGAGGCTGAGGTTCCTCTTGGGGAAGTTGTAGACACAGCTCTGTGTGGGAGACACAGTCCCAGTGCTCCTCTGGCACTCATCACTCCTGTTTCCATGGGTGTAAATGATTCCTGGAGGGGATTCTCCTGAGCCCTGTCTGAACCAGTACACACTGTGTTCTCCTGCACAGGTCTCAGTGTGTACTGTACACTGCAGAGTCACAGAGTCTCCTGGCTGCACTGACTCAAACTCAGGCTGCTGCAGTACTACTGTCCTGTTGTGTGACTCTGAACCTGAAGAATTTTAACAATTAATAACATAACAGGACATATGCTTGGACTCAATCATTATATATGTGCTTTGCTACAGTTATTACCATGATTAACACAGTATTGAATCTAGGCCGTGGCTGACCTTCCCAATCTGGATTAGTGACCAATGCATGCAAAACTGCCTATTTGTCTATTTGTGATGTTTCATTAAAGAAAATCATAATGCAAATTTACAGTGTTTGGCTTAACATGCAATGTCTTAAACAACAGCATACCTTAATATATTTTAACATAGCACTGATCCAATACACAAACACACAAAACAGAGTTTGGCTAACCCTACCCTAAAAGAAAAATCTGCTTTCCTAGGATAATTTAAATTCACTTTTAAAAAGCATATTCCAGATGTTTATTTATTTATAAAAATAACACTTTTCTGCAATATTTCACTGGTATTGTGCCAGTGAGCAAAGAATTTTGTTGCAAGCCTGTAACTACATTACATTACAGGCATTTAGCAGACGCTCTTATCCAGAGCGACTTACACAACTTTTACATTGTATCCATTTATACAGCTGGATATATACTGAAGCAATTCCGGTTAAGTACCTTGCTCAAGGGTACAACAGCAGTGTCCTTACCCGGGAATCGAACCTGCGACCTTTCGGTTACAAGCCCAGTTCCTTATCCACTGTGCTACACTCCGTAACTACTGTAAAGCATCATTTTAGGTTCATATTTACCCATCACCATTAAAGTCGTTCCATCTCCAAAGATGGTCTCCCTGTAGGACGTCGTAGCACAGTGGTATGTGGCTGAATCTGATGGCTCTACTTGTGACACAGTCAGGTTAAAGATCCCCTTTGTTCCTTTAGCACTGAAGCGTTTACTGTTGTTAAACTCATCGAAACATTGAGGATTTTCTTTTCCAACTTTCACTGCAATGTGCTGAATCTTCTGTCCAAGAGGCTGCTTATACCAACTGATATCAAGAATGTTTTCAGAGTAGAAGCATTGGAGAGTCACAGTGTCTCCGATCTGAGCTCGCACCAGCGTGTCAGGCTGAATTATATTCCCAAGCAGACCATCTGTAAGACGACAGAAAACAATATTTCAATGCAAATGGCAGTGTGAAATACGCAATTAAAAACCACAACAATCTCTGTATAAATAGGTCTATACAGTCGGAATGTAAAGTTATTTTGTCTGACAAGTCAATAAAAATTATACACTTACAGACTTTGCTGAAAAGCACAAGAACAGCACAGAGTGGTGGCATCACTGTATCTGAACTCTCCTCTTCTGGAGACTCTCCTCTGCCTGAGACCCTGTTTGTCCTCTGCGCTGTAAAACTCAAACTGTACAGATAAGAGGAGGACTTGAGATAATAATTTCTCTTCATTCACTGAACAGTAGGAGGGCACATGTCAGGGGCAGATTTGATTGGCTGTTTAATGAAGCAAATTATTGGGTGCACAAGAGTGGTGCAAGCATCCGCTGATACACACCATCAGTGTAAAAAAAGAACACTGTTGTCATTATTTCCATCCTGCGTAATAAAGGTCAAATAATAATAATAATTCAGTTGTTATTTACAGTGCAGTAATGTGGAAGTCCTCACATAGTTTTAAATAGGCTACTTTAAGAATAACTTTAGATTGAAAATGGCACCTTAATTCGTACTACGCTTTAATATGTGTGTGTGTGCGTGTGTGTATGTGTGGTGTGTATGGTTGTGTGTATGTGTGTGTGCGTGTGTGCGTGTGTACATGTGTGGGTGCGTATGGTTATGTGTGTGTGTGTGTGTGTGTGTGTGTGTGTTTGCATGTGTGCGCGTGTATATGTGTGGGTGTGTATGGTTGTGTGTCTGTGTATGTGTGTGTGTGTGTGTGTGTGTGTATGTCTGGGTGTGTGTGTGTATTGTTGTGTGTGTGTGTGTGTGTGTGTATGTGTGTGTGTGTGTGTGTGTGTGTGTGTGTGTGTTTGTGTGTGTGTTTGTGTGTGCATTGTCCATGGTGCTGAATTTCTCTGCTCTCTCTGGGATGGGACAGTAGGAGTCAGTGCTGCCCGTAGCTGCACAGGGCTAGGAATCTGCATTCACAGGCATTTTTGCAATTTTTCACCTTCTTTCATCTGATAACATAACAAAGTGGTCAAGAAATGTTAGAATGGCTGATTATGCTAATGACTTCAGAACATTGGGCAGCTCACTGGAATGTTCATACTGTGATGTCACACCTGATCTTATATTGTGATTTTGCACTGCACTGAAGCTAGGGCGAGGTGTCTTTTAATATGTAATTTAATGATTTCTAATTTCACACCTCATAATTTATTACTGAAATATTTTCTCATCATATAATGAGCAATGTTTTAGCAATAACTTACATAAGGTAGATTGTCCATATCCAGGGTGTCAATGTCAGAGGCCTGAGGTTCTGTCACTGGATGACATCACAATGGCCTCATTATGGGAACTACCTCTGTTATCTCTCCTGGCCGTGTTTCAATGAAGCGTCAGTTCAATCTATTTGCATTTAAACTTAGAGTATATACGTTTTTTAAATATAAATACATTTTTAAACATCATAAATTAGGCTCTCAAAATACATGACATGCATGAGCAGCAATGAAACTTTTTTCAAAACGGGTTCCTTTAGTCTTTTTTCACAACTGCAACCAGCACTTTCGTTTAAAACAAGACCATGGACAGCACCTGCCCTTCTCACAGGCAGGGGGGCAGGTGTGGCTCATTGTAATTAGGCCAGCTGCTCCTCATTGCTTAATCATTATGAAAGGGCCTTGCTTTCAGGTGTAAGGAGTCTTTTTTTCTGAATGGTCGCTCTTGTGTTTGAAGTTTTGTTTGTTGTGGACTTTTGGCCTCTGTGGAACTTTTTTATTAATGAAATGTTTTGCTGTTGTTTTTCAGTTCCTGGACTAATATAAGCCAGGTGTATTTTTTACTTAATTTTTTCAACCGTGTTATACAGTGGCCACCCCCAGCACTGCATCAGAAGTGCTATAAGGCTGAAGGTATTATTAAGAAGGGTCCTTGGATACTAAACTTTATTATGGATTAAATAAATATGTTTATGTTTGTACAGTGTTAAAACACCTATTTTACCAACATGTCAAAGGTTGTTTTGAGCTCAGTGAAAGTTAATGAAATGGCTAATGACTCACCACGATTAAAAAAGCTTTCAAACTGCAAGTGAAAGATTTCTGACAGCCCTATGATCTAAGTGCTGGGAAATGTAGAGAGAGAGAGAGAGCGAGAGAGGGCGGGGGAGGGAGAGAGAAAGAGAGAGAGTGAGGGAGAAAGAGAGGGGGAGGGAGAGAGAGAGAGAGTGAACCGAAGAAAGAGAGAGAGATAGATAGGGTGGTACCAAGTAATGTGTGAAATGGGTGCATGCAGAGGAAACCACAAAGGCAGAGCTCAGAGGTTTTGTTTTGAGTCAGTGGCCAGAGAGTCAGACCAAACCACTGAGAAATCTGCACCTCCAGCATTCTGCAAAAACCCCCCTCAGACCAGGAAAGCAGTTCTTAGAACGTGATCGTTACCACGCTCTCAAAGAGAAAGAGGTTATAAACAGTGAACTATAGTTCATACTGACAATGCCCTGCCCCCAACCAAAAGTGCCTAATGGAAATTAACTTGCAGGGATTCTACTCTATTTGGTCACACACACAGACACACACACACACACACACACACACACACACACACACACACACACACAGGCACGCACTCTCTCTTCCCCCTCACCCATGCACTCGCATCCTGTTAGTCAAACCCTCCCATGATACAAGGATAATTTCATGTGAGTCCATTCTGCTCCACACCTTACTCAGTACATACATTTATGAAGAATGCTGCATGTCCTGAATTAGTCAGTGGGTCACATGACCATGGAATGTACCATCAGGGCAGGACAAGGAGGGGAATAATCACAATGCTGTGCATTTCATGATGCATTTCTTTGTGCTGAAAAAACTTTATTTCAGTATTTTTATATGACGTATTGAGTGTTTATTTAAATCTTTGAATGATGTGCACTTCACTGAGTATTTTATGTATAATGATATTCAACACTGCAAGCAGTACATCAAAAATTTGAAAGGTGCACACAAGCTGAAGAACATGTCTAAAACAACATAATCAGACAAATAAGGTGTGACGCGTAAAAATTTCTGATCGTAGTGTCCTAAATTATCATCATCAAAATGTCACATTTACAAATATATGACTATACAAATACAAATGACTCTGCTGTACTGCTCCCTACTGGTAAAACTGTGAACTACTCACATTGTAATAGAAGGTTATGATGACATAATGCAACTAAGAAGCAACAGCATAAAACATGCAAATGATAATGAATATAGATCAGAAAAGTGAAAAGTTTATTAAGTCTATTTAAGTAAATTATAATAAAATTATAGAGAGGAATTCTGACATATTGTCCATGCAATTTATGTACTATATTGGTACCATGGGAATAGATTTTTAGCATTTTTATTTGTGAAGATAAATGCACAGTTTTCTAAACCACTCTAGTCTGGTCTGTTGTAATGGAAAGGTGGTCTGAGGTGTGAAGTGAATAAATTTGATCGGAGCGTCAGTGTGGTTTCAGCACTGAGAGAGGGAGGAGCTGCAGGTCAGTCTTCCTGTGCAGCTCTGGTGTGTGTAGAGCTGAATGTATAAGGCTGTGAGTGGAAAATAACTGGACCTCCCCTGTCACCACAACAGAGCAGTCTGAAACAAACGAACACATTTTGCTGGTAATGAAAAAGAGAGCCGTGAGCAAAAGCTTTCAGAAACAGTAAGCAGTGCAGTGACCTCAGAGCAGGAAGCATATCAGGCAAAGTTTTCTGTCCATGTGACCTTTAAGGCCTCCCTTTTGTTATTTTAGGGTCATTGTTTAATATTATGCTGTCAAAACTAAATACTTTATAGATGCAAGTCCATTGTGGGTAAGGGCATTACTCTCTCCTTGTTCTCTAGATTATCGGCCCCTGTGAACACCTGACAGGCATCTCAGCAGGAAGTGCATGAACATGTGACAGTCTGTTCATGCTCTGTCCCTGTACACAGGAAGGAATCTGCCACTGAGTCATTCTGTCTGAACATGTACCCAGTTGTTCTAAAATGAACAGCACAGCATCAGTAACTGAGAACGCAAGAAAGCTGTCGCTGTGCATACAGGAAGTGTTTTTGTTTCTGAAGGTACAGGGAGGGCTCTGCAAGCAAGAGGCCTAGCCTTCAGAAAGCATATCCAGCTCTTATGAAGCATGCAGGAGAATACCCTAATCCAGAAGAAGGTTTTCTCTGGCTAAGCAGTGGCACACATATCGGTAGATGTGCCAGATCCAGCCCTGGTATGGATGTCCAAACATATCCATGTGGAGAAAATTTTTCAGTAAAATTTTAAATGACAGTATTGATACAGTAAGATGCATTGTGATAGAAATGTATCTCATTTATAGACCCTGATTGTCTGATATATGGAGTCACTTGGCCACCAGTGTTAGCCTAATAACTCCAGTAGCACTCCCTGTAGACTGGTTATGTATGCAAAGCAAAACTTACATACCACTGAAAAGGAGCTACGGACACAACAGTTACATGCGCCATGAGGCATTTTGGCACAACATAGTGATAAAATGAGAGCTCTTTGGCCACAACCCACCAAAGATACATTTAGAGAGAAGACTTAGAGAGCTTGGGAGTGGATCTATTTTGCTTTGGGGTGGTGTGGTAAAACTCTTAGGCAAAAATAGAATGACTGCTACAAGAGGCATTTATAAGGTGTGATTTCTGCCAAATACGGTATTACTAACCGCTAACTGACAAGATAGCCAAATTTGTGCGCATGTTACATTTCAATCTGTTAAATTCAGAAAATGTAAAGCAATTGTGCATTACAGTTTTAAAAAAAACATGTCATGTTTGAGTTTGTACCCTAGAGATGTCGTGTTAACTGCATTGAGATTTTTTATTTTTTTTATTTATTTTTTTTTTTACCAAAAGCACTTTACAGTTGATCCAGAAAAGAACACTGCGTGAAAACCAGGCCTGATCCCCCAAAAAGAGAGCAACTGAAGTAAAAAGGACGGAGTGTGGCACAGTGGGTAAGGAACTGCGCTTGTAACCGAAAGGTCGCAGGTTCGATTCCAGGGTAAGGACACTGCCGTTGTACCCTTGAGCAAGGTACTTAACCTGCATTGCTTCAGTATATATCCAGCTGTATAAATGGATACAATGTAAAGTGCTATGTAAAAAGTTGTGTAAGTCGCTCTGGATAAGAGCGTCTGCTAAATGCCTGTAATGTAATGTAATGTAAAAGACAAAACAAAACTAAAAAAACAACTACAATTCCCCAATGAGAAGAATATCACTCAAATCGAGGGAAGACGTCTCAGGAGAAACAAGGCCATAGAGGGGCAGGCCAATCTCAGCTGGGATAGTTAAGACAGAACGGTGTTTCTTGCATTAATAAAATCATCAAGACATGCAATTTGATCGACAGTGGCCAAACTGTTGCACACCAAAGTAAAGTATGTGATAACTATTGTATTGTATGAAGAGTGGTACAGATAAAATTTGACATTTTCATAAACAGTTGGGGAAATAACCCCACTTTCCCCAGCTGAAACTATGTTTATGAAGCCCAAAATTAATGGATCTACTATTTATTCTTATCACTGACTGCCCTTGAAACACAAAAACTGTACATTGCAAAACATTATGATTCCGTCTAATCAGTGAATCACTGCTGACACATTAACAGTCTGACCTTGTTTTGAAGTCCTGATGTTTCAATCTCCCATCTGTGTATGATATAATTTAACAGACACTTACATAATTAAACCTGTGCACACAGTTGAGTTTTATACAGTTGAATATATACTGAAGTCACTGGGGTTAACAACCTTGCTCAATGGAACAGGTATGAGGGCAGTGCATCACCTGAGAACCAGGTAACAGGTCCTGTTCCCTAACCTAATGTACTACACCACTGCCCCAGACCGACTCAACACATTGAGGACCATTTATCAGACACTGTCAGGGAGTATACTGTACAAGTTTTACTTTGTGTATTTGAAAAACAGCAAAAATATAAGAACAAGCACAGCTCTTGGCAAATCCAGTAAATGTGACATCATTTACAGTCAAATGGCACAATGTTCACCAACTCTAGTGAGGGAACAGTTTGATCATTCTTGTGACAAAGATACATTTTTATGGAAAGCTTCACTCGCGGTCTCTAAATCTCGTATCGGAGTAAACCGTTTCTTTCTCCACTTCCCTCTTGTTCCGCCTCACTTTGGGTTTCTTGGTGGTGAAAGTCAAAGCAGCGTAATTCATTGCTTCATCTTGACTCTAAAAAGAAAAACACAACACAGCACATATGATTACGCCTCATTCTGATAATAATTTATCACGGATATTCATCTCAGAAATTGACTTTATTTATTTATTTATTTACTTATTTATTTATTTATTTATTTATTTAGTTAGTTACTTATTTTAATTAGTTAGTTAGTTAGTTAGCTAGTTAATATTCTAACCTGTTTGCTCGCCATGTCTTCAACGCTCTCCTGGTTGTTTGATGCAGCTCCTGTGTCAGTAAAATGAAAATGCGCATAAGCCACTGGTGAGTGTAAGAAATTAATTACTCAGTTTATGCTCTGAATTTGAATGGTGTACAATCAAATAAGAAAGCTGTTCTTCTTTTTGTACTTCTTGTTCCAGTTCTTTTTTATGTTCTTTTTGCTCTGTCTCTTTTCTGGCTTCTCTGTAAAGTGCCTTTGTGACAGTTCTCTGTAAAAAGCGCTACAGAAATAAAATTGTGTTGAATTGCATTCTTTTTCTTCTTCTTATAATAATAATAATAATAATAATTATTATTATTATTATTATTATTATTACCATTATTGTAACTATTAACAATAATATTCATAGCAGTCATAGCAGCTTTGGTAGTAGTATTTCAATTATATTCACCACAGTAGGACCGTTAGTTGCTGCTCAGAGAAGGAGTATATCTGAAGAATGCAGCTATTATATAATCACCAGGGAATCAGGATAGGCTTCAATGGAGATTACTTATCACTTGAAAAGTATTTCAATTCGTTTGGGATGCCAGTTAATTCTGCTTATTCCGCACTCAATTGGAATCATCAGAAGTTGAAGTGTCATAAATTCAAGAGGCATCTGGCATTCTTCTACATGCGATCTGCGTACATGATGTGCATGTATCTAAAAGCAGTGGGAGACGGTCACCTGCACCAACAGAGTAACTTCTCCCGAGGTTGTTTTATAGAACTGGGACTGTATATGAATATTTCTGCATGCTATTAATGAAATGGCCTTACATGTGGATGACAAAATTGTTGTCAAATTTTGAAAGCCAACTACTTTGCAGTAAACACTTTACGTATTTTTACGGCCGACATTCTTTTCTTGATTCTGCGCCCTTTACGATATTGAGTATTTTTACGATCTTGCAATGTTTCATACTAGTCTGATTTTATTGAACAAAAACTTAACTGCAAATGTGTTGTGCAAGATAATCATGACATATACCGCACATTGATAACTTTGTCTCTTACCTTTGCATTTCTCACAGCTTTTTCTCAATTTCAGAATGAGGACAATATTTAGGATCACGCTCAACATCAAAGCTCCCGCCAAGCAATATAAAGGAAGGGCTTCATTTCCTGACATTTTAAAAGAAAAAGTTAGTAAACACCCTGCATGAAAAATATTAATAAGAGCATATGAAGACATTGACAGGAACACCTGTGCAACGAACTGATCAGCATGAGAATGAAAACGAGGGAAGGCAAACAATTTACAACTTACAATATAGACATGAATGAAAAAATGTTAAACAATAATCCAATAATGTCAGATGAAGTCTGTATGCTCTAATGGTTTAAATGATTTAAAACATCAACAAAAAAAAAAGCATGAACAAAGAAAATACTTTTTACTATGTGATTGTATTTTCTCTTACCCTTAACATCCAGCTTGGTCCCGTTCCCAAACAGGATCTCCCCACAGGTGGCCACAGCACAGTAGTAAGTCCCAGCATCAGAGGGGCTGAGGTTCCTCTTGGGGAAGTTGTAGACACAGCTCTGTGTGGGAGACACAGCCCCAGAGCTCCTCTGGCACTCATCACTCCTGTTTCCATTGGTGTAAATGATTCCTGGAGGGGACTCTCCTGAGCCCTGTCTGAACCAGTACACACTGTGTTCTCCTGCACAGGTCTCAGTGTGTACTGTACACTGCAGAGTCACAGAGTCTCCTGGCTGCACTGACTCTGTCTCGGGCTGCTGCAGTACTACTGTCCTGTTGTGTGACTCTGAACCTAAAGAATTCAGTTCAATAATTAAAATTATAACAGGATACATGCTTGGATTCGATCATTATTTTTGTATTTCTGTAATTCAAAAGCATATGCAGGGTTTTCTTTTTGTACAAACACTATTTTAAATCTGGTTTTGTCATTTCCAAACTAGCAATTAGCTTAGTAAAGAAGAAAATAAAGAAATAAAGAAAATGTCTGTTTATGTCTTTTGTATCAATGAGTTTAGAAAAATAATAATGCAAATTTAGCCTGTTTTGCTGAACATACAATATCTCAAGTAATAACAAATGTTAATGCTCCTCAATTTCTTAATGCTCACCCAAAGCATGAATACACAAAGCAGAGTTTTAGAGACCCTACAAAAAAAAGATCTGCTTTCTTAAGATTTTTTCAAATTTTAAATCACCTTCAACATCCTGTACAAGAAAAAAAAAGTATAAGACATGGACTGAAGGTTCATATTTACCCAGGACCATTAATGTAGTTCCTTCTCCAAAGCTGATATCATCGTCGAGCGAAACAGCGCAGTAGTATGTGGCTGAATCCGACGGCTCTACTTGTGACACAGTCAGGTTCGAGCTCCCCTTTGCTGCTTTAGCACTGAGGCGCGTACTGTTTATAAAATCATTGAAATCTATAGTATAAGGTGCAGAATTTTTTATCATTAACAATTGCTCAGGCTTCTGTCCAAGAGGCTGCTTAAGCCATCTGTACCACAGCACAACATCTTTAGCATAGAAACATGGGAGAGTCACACTGTCTCCCAGCTGAGCTGTCACAAGCGCGTGAGGCTGAACTATGTTCTCCCCAAGCAGGCCATCTGAAACACAACAGCAAGCATCTTCAACTGACAATGGGAACAATAAAGCCAAAAAAGTGAATCATTAATTTCTGTATAAAAGCCTCCATAGAGTCCATGAGTAGAGTTATTTTGGCTGATAAGATAAAAACAGTTTTACACTTACACACTTTGCTGAAAAGCACAAGAACAGCACAGAGTGGCGGCATCACTGTATCTGAACTCTCCTCTTCTGGAGACTCTTCTCTGCCTGAGACCCTGTTTGTCCTCTGCACTGTAAAACTCAAATTGTACAGATAAGAGGAGGACTTGAGGTAATAATTTCCAGCGATTCACTGAACAGTAGGAGGGCACATGTCAGGGGCAGATTTGATTGGCTGTTTGATGAGGCAAATTATTGGGTGCACAAGAGTGGTGCAAGCATACGCTGATAAACACCCTCAGTGCAAAAAAAGAACAATGTTGTCATTATTTCCATCCTGCTTAATAAAGGTCAAATAATAATAATAATCCAGTTGTTATTTACACTGCAAGTCTTCACAAAGTTTGAAATAGCTTACTTTCAGACTAACTTTAGATTGAAAACGAGACCTCAATTCGTACTAGGGTTAAATATGTCTGTGTGTGTGTGTGTGTGTGTGGATGTGTGTGTGTGCGTGCGTGGGTGTATATGTGTGTGGGTGTGTGTGTGCGCATGTATGTGTCTATGTGTGCGTGCGTGGGTGTATGTGTGTGGGTGCGTGTTGTGCACATGTATGTGTTTGTGCATGGAGGTGAATGTGTCTGTGTGTGTCTATTTGTGTGGTGTGTGTGTGTGTGTGTGTGTATGTGAGTATGTGTGTGTGTGTGTGGTGTGTGTGTGTATGTGAGTACGGTTGTGTGCGGGTGTGTGTGTTTGTGTGCAGTGTCCATGGTGCTGAATTTCTCTACTGTCCCATTCCAGGAGTAGGAGGCAGTGCTGCCCGTAGGTGGATTGGGCCGGGATTCTGCATTCACATGCATTTTTGATATTTTTCAACTTCTATCATCTGAAAACATGAAAAAAGTGGTCAAAAACAACAACAACAAAAAAAGATCTGTTGTCTTTACTATGAGAGCCTCCCAAAAGTTTAGAATGGCTGATTATGCTAATGAGTTCAGAACATTGGGCAGCTCACTGGAATGTTCATACTGTGATGTCACACCTGATCTTACATTGTGATTTTGCACTGCACTGAAACCAGAGTGAGTTGTCTTTAAATAAGTTATTTCATGATTTGTAATTGCACAACTCATAATTCATAACTGAAATATTTTCTCATAATAAAATGAGGAATGTACCAGCAATAACTTACGTAATGTAGATTGTCCATATCCAGGGTGTCAATGCCTGAGGCTTGAGGTTCTGTCACTGGATGACATCACAATGGCCTCATTAAGGGGACTACCTCTGTTATCTCTCCTTGCCTTATCTCAATGAAGGGCCAGTTCAATACACGTAGTTGCATTTAAACTTAGAATATATACGTTTTTAAATAAATAAATGAAATAAATACATTTTTAAAAATCATAAATTAGGCTCTCAAAATACATGACATGCATGAACAGCAATGAAACGTTTTAAATCTTCTTGCATAACTGCAATCAGAAATTTTATTTAAAAATCTTAGCTGTGCAGGTTGTGGTGCCCGGAAGGGTGGTGGTGTTCTGTCCCTCCAGCACCCAGGTATCCAAGCAACCTGGGAGAGCTCCAGGACCATGGACAGCACCGGCCCTTCTCACAGGCAGGGGGGCAGGTGTGGCTCATTGTAATTAGGCCAGCTGCTCCCCATTGCCTGATCACAGGGCCTTATGAAAGGGCCTTGCTCACAGGTGTAAGGAATCCTTTTTCTGAAAGGTTGTTGTTGTGTTTGAAGGGTTAGTTTGTTGTGGACATTTTGGCCTCTGGATGATTTTTCATGACTGTTTCTTCATTCAGTGTTCTTTTTTTTTTTTTTTTCAGTTCCTGGACGAATGAAAGTAAGTACATTTTTTATTTTATTTTGTCTTTTCATCATGTGATACAGTGGCCATCCCAGCACTGCCTCCCATAGTCTATTAGGGAAAAAAGAAGCATTAAGAAGAGTATTGGGATACCAATTGATGTCCTGAATGAAATCAAAATGTTTACAATTGTGAGATTTTTAAACACCCTACTGTACAAACATGGTGGTTTGGGTTTTGTGAAAGTAGGCAATGTGGTTCAGTCAAGACCACGATTACAAAGCTTTCAAACTGTTTGTGAAAGATTTGACAGCCATTTGAGGTGAGTTCTCGAAGTGCATTATTCTTCAAAACGAAATGGTGTGTAATCACTGATTATCTCAAAAGATCACATGTAGTTCTGACCCCACTGAAATGAGAGAGAGAGATGCCTGGTCACATATGAAAGGAGTGCATGCAGAGGCCTAAGGAAAGGAAATGCATGTTTTTGACTTTATTTTGCTTGTTCAGTTTGATTGCCACCCCCAACAATGCATCACAAGAGTTGTAAGGGTAAAGGAATCATTAAGAAGAGTCTTTGGAAACTAATCTGGGATGAAATCGAAATGTTTACATTTGGAGAATGTTTAAACTCCTATTATACCAACATGTCAAAGGATGGTTTGAGCTAAATGAAAGGTAATATAATGGCCAACAAAGGGCCATGATTAGTAATCCTCAAACTACTTGCAACAGATGTGTGGCAGCTCTTTGATCTAAGAAAAATGTATTATTCTTCATAAATACACTGCATGTAATCACTGATTATCTCAAGAGAGCACACATAGTTCTGCTCTTTCTGAAGTACCACAGGAAATCAGAGAGAGAGAGAGAGAGAGAGAGAGAGAGTCAGGCAGACAGAGAGGGAGGAGCCAGGTTTGAAAGGGGTGCATGCAGAGGAAACCACAAAGGCAGAGCACAGGGGTTTTGTTTTGAGTCAGTGGCCAGAGAGTCTGACTGAGCCACAGAGAGAGCTGCACCTCCAGCATTGTGCAAAAACCCCCTCAGACCAGCAAGCAGGTCTCAGAGCGTGATCTCCAGCATTATCTCAAAGGAAAAAGGTTATAAACAGGAAACAAAAACAGTTCCGGACAATAATTATTACTGCCCTGACCCCCAGTACCCAATGGAATTTAACTTTTTGGGATACTACTCTCTTTGGTCACACACACACACACACACACAAAGTCACGCACTGTCTCTTCCCCCTCACCTGTACACTCACATCCTGATAGTCAACCCCCCCCCCCATGATACAAGGATAGTTTCCTGTGAGTCCATTCTGCTCCACACCTTACTCAGCACGTACCATCATTATGAAGAATACTGCATGTCCTGAATAAGTCAAGAAAACTGTCACGTCCCGTGTCGCCACAGCTGGTCACATGACCATGGAATGTACCATCAGGGCACGAAAAGGAGGGGAATGATAAAGATTTTCACATCATTTCAGTATTTTTAAATGATGTTTTATGACTTATTGAGTGTATATTTAAATCTTGGGGACAGATTATGAATAAAAGTGCACTGTTTTCTATGCCTCTCTTGTCTGGTCTGTTGTAATGGAAAGGTGGTCTGAGGTGTGAGGCGGGTGAATTTGATTGATGCCTCAGTGTGGTTTCTGCGCTGAGAGAGGGAGGAGGTGCAGGTCAGTCTTCCTGTGGAGCTCTGATGTGTGTAGAGCTGAATGTATAAGGCTGTGAGTGGAAAATAACTGGACCTCCCCTGTCACCACAATAGAGCAGTTTGAAACAGACAAACACATTTTTCTGCTAGTGAAAAAGATAGCCGTGTGCAAAAGCTTTCAGAAACAATAAGCAGCGCAGTGAACTCAGAGCAGGAAACATATCAGCCGATGGTATTCGTCCATGTGACCTTTTGTGATTTTAGGGTCATTGTTTAATATTATGCTGTCAAAACTAAATATTTTATAGATGCAAGTCCAGTCTGGGTAAGGGCATTACTCTCTCCTTGTTCTCTAGATTATCGGCCCCTGTGAACACCTGACAGGCTTCTCAGCAGGAAGTGCATGAACATGTGGGAGTCTGTTCATGCTCTGTCCCTGTACACAGGAAGGAATCTGCCACTGAGTCATTGTGTCTGAACATGTGCCCAGGTGTTCTAAAACATACAGCACAGCATCAATAACTGAGAACACAAGAAAGCTGTCGCTGTGCATACAGGAAGTGTTTTTGTTTCTGAAGGTACAGGGAGGGCTCTGCAAGCAAGAGGCCTAGCCTTCAGAAAGCATATCCAGCTGATCTAAAGCATGCAGGAGAGTACCCTAAACCAGAAGAAGGTTTTCTCTGGCTAAGCAGTGGCACACATATTGGTATATGTGCCAGATCCAGCCCTGGCATGGATGTCCAAACATATCCATGTGGAAAAAATTTTTCAGTAAAATTTTAAATGACAGTATTGATACAGTAAGATGCATTGTGATAGAAATGTATCTCATTTATAGACCCTGATTGTATGATATATGGAGTCACTTGGCCACCAGTGTTAGCCTAATAACTCCAGTAGCACTCCCTGTAGACTTGTTATGTATGCAAAGCAAAACTTACATACCACTGAAAAGGAGCTACGGACACAACAGTTACATGCGCCATGAGGCATTTTGGCACAACATAGTGATAAAATGAGAGCTCTTTGGCCACAACCCACCAAAGATACATTTAGAGAGAAGACTTAGAGAGCTTGGGAGTGGATCTATTTTGCTTTGGGGTGGTGTGGTAAAACTCTTAGGCAAAAATAGAATGACTGCTACAAGAGGCATTTATAAGGTGTGATTTCTGCCAAATACGGTATTACTAACCGCTAACTGACAAGATAGCCAAATTTGTGCGCATGTTACATTTCAATCTGTTAAATTCAGAAAATGTAAAGCAATTGTGCATTACAGTTTAAAAAAAAACATGTCATGTTTGAGTTTGTACCCTAGAGATGTCGTGTTAACTGCATTGAGATTTTTTATTTTTTTTATTTATTTTTTTTTTTACCAAAAGCACTTTACAGTTGATCCAGAAAAGAACACTGCGTGAAAACCAGGCCTGATCCCCCAAAAAGAGAGCAACTGAAGTAAAAAGGACGGAGTGTGGCACAGTGGGTAAGGAACTGCGCTTGTAACCGAAAGGTCGCAGGTTCGATTCCAGGGTAAGGACACTGCCGTTGTACCCTTGAGCAAGGTACTTAACCTGCATTGCTTCAGTATATATCCAGCTGTATAAATGGATACAATGTAAAGTGCTATGTAAAAAGTTGTGTAAGTCGCTCTGGATAAGAGCGTCTGCTAAATGCCTGTAATGTAATGTAATGTAATGTAAAAGACAAAACAAAACTAAAAAAACAACTACAATTCCCCAATGAGAAGAATATCACTCAAATCGAGGGAAGACGTCTCAGGAGAAACAAGGCCATAGAGGGGCAGGCCAATCTCAGCTGGGATAGTTAAGACAGAACGGTGTTTCTTGCATTAATAAAATCATCAAGACATGCAATTTGATCGACAGTGGCCAAACTGTTGCACACCAAAGTAAAGTATGTGATAACTATTGTATTGTATGAAGAGTGGTACAGATAAAATTTGACATTTTCATAAACAGTTGGGGAAATAACCCCACTTTCCCCAGCTGAAACTATGTTTATGAAGCCCAAAATTAATGGATCTACTATTTATTCTTATCACTGACTGCCCTTGAAACACAAAAACTGTACATTGCAAAACATTATGATTCCGTCTAATCAGTGAATCACTGCTGACACATTAACAGTCTGACCTTGTTTTGAAGTCCTAATGTTTCAATCTCCCATCTGTGTATGATATCATTTAACAGACACTTACATAATTTAACCTGTGCACACAGTTGAGTTTTATACAGTTGAATATATACTGAAGTCACTGGGGTTAACAACCTTGCTCAATGGAACAGGTATGAGGGCAGTGCTTCACCTGAGAACCAGGTAACAGGTCCTGTTCCCTAACCTAATGTACTACACCACTGCCCCAGACCGACTCAACACATTGAGGACCATTTATCAGACACTGTCAGGGAGTATACTGTACAAGTTTTACTTTGTGTATTTGAAAAACAGCAAAAATATAAGAACAAGCACAGCTCTTGGCAAATCCAGTAAATGTGACATCATTTACAGTCACATGGCATAATGTTCACCAACTCTAGTGAGGGAACAGTTTGATCATTCTTATGACAAAGATACATTTCTACGGAAAGCTTCACTCGCGGTCTCTAAATCTCGTATCTGAGTAAACCGTTTCTTTCTCCACTTCCCTCTTGTTCCTCCTCACTTTGGGTTTCTTGGTGGTGAAAGTCAAAGCAGCGTAATTCATTGATTCCTCTTGACTCTAAAAAGAAAAACACGACACAGCACATATGATTACGCCTCATTCTGATAATAATTTATCACGGATATTCATCTCAGAAATTGACTTTATTTATTTATTTATTTATTTATTTATTTATTTATTTACTTATTTATTTATTTATTTATTTAGTTAGTTAGTTAGTTACTTATTTTAATTAGTTAGTCAGTTAGTTAGCTAGTTAATATTCTAACCTGTTTGCTCGCCATGTCTTCAACGCTCTCCTGGTTGTTTGATGCAGCTCCTGTGTCAGTAAAATGAAAATGCACATAAGCCACTGGTGGGTGTAAGAAGTTAATTACTCAGTTTATGCTCTGAATTTGAATGGTGTACAATCAAATAAGAAAGCTGTTCTTCTTTTTGTACTTCTTGTTACAGTTCTTTTTTATGTTCTTTTTGCTCTGTCTCTTTTCTGGCTACTCTGTAAAGTGCCTTTGTGACAGTTCTCTGTAAAAAGCGCTACAGAAATAAAACTGTGTGGAATTGCATTCTTTTTCTTCTTATAATAATAATTATTATTATTATTGTTATTATTATTATTATTATTATTACCATTATTGTTACTATTAACCATGATATTCATAGCATATTCTGCTAGTAGTATTTCATATAGTCAATTATATTCACCACAGTAGGACCGTTAGTTGCTGCTCAGAGAAGGAGTATATCTGAAGAATGCAGCTATTATATAATCACCAGGGAATCAGGATAGGCTTCAATGGAGATTACTTATCACTTGAAAAGTATTTCAATTCGTTTGGGATGCCAGTTAATTCTGCTTATTCCGCACTCAATTGGAATCATTATCAGAAGTTGAAGTGTCATAAATTCAAGAGGCATCTGGCATTCTTCTACATGCGATCTGCGTACATGATGTGCATGTATCTAAAAGCAGTGGGAGACGGTCACCTGCACCAACAGAATAACTTCACCCGAGGTTGTTTTATAGAACTGGGACTGTAGATGAATATTTCTGCATGCTATTCATGAAATGGCCTTACATGTGGATCACAAAATTGTTGTCAAATTTTGAAAGCCAACTACTTTGCAGTAAACACTTAACATATTTTTACGGCCGACATTCTTTTCTTGATTCTGCAACCTTTAAGATATTGAGTATTTTTACGATCTTGCATGTTTCATAATAGTCTGATTTTATTGAAGAAAAACTTAATTGCAAATGTGTTGTACAAGATAATCATGACATATACCGCACATTGATAACTTTGTCTCTTACCTTTGCAATTCTCACAGCTTTTTCTCAATTTCAGAATGAGGACAATATTTAGGATCACGCTCAACATCAAAGCTCCCGCCAAGCAATATAGAGGAAGGGCTTCATTTCCTGACATTTTAAAAGAAAAAGTTAGTAAACACCCTGCATGAAAAATATTAATAAGAGCATATGGAGACATTGACAGGAACACCTGTGCAACGAACTGATCAGCATGAGAATGAAAACGAGGGAAGGCAAACAATTTACAATTTACAATATAGACATGAATTAGAAAATGTGAAACAATAATCCAATAATGTCAGATGAAGTCTGTATGCTCTAATGGTTTAAATGATTTAAAACATCAACAAAAAAAGTAGCATGAACAAAGAAAATACTTTTTACTATGTGATTGCATTTTCTCTTACCCTTAACATCCAGCTTGGTCCCGTTCCCAAACAGGATCTCCCCACATGTGGCCACAGCACAGTAGTAAGTCCCAGCATCAGAGGGGCTGAGGTTCCTCTTGGGGAAG
>NC_049203.1:5660974-5663474 GCF_013347855.1 Anguilla anguilla
GCATTATTCAGTCTAATTTTGTACCAGAGCATTCTGAAAGCCATAAAAATGTTTTTTTTTTTTATTGAAAAATATCATTTCCATTCATATGTGGAATTTAATAAACTGAGAGAAATAAATCAGTAAACATGGTATGTGAGAAAGTTTGGGCAACAACCATGTGCTGAAATTTCTCCTGTCAGAAACATCATTGGGAAGTGAAAGTTAAGGGGAACTGCTAAAGACACAACAAGATGTGGAAGACTGAGAAAAATGTCCAATAGCACTGCCTGTTGACTGGTTAGGTATGCTAAGCAAAACTTACACATCATTGCAAAGTACTTGTAGACACAAAGTGCTTTGGACAGATAAAATAAAAGCTCTTTGGCCACAACCACCAAATATGCATTTAGAGAGAAAATTTGGAGAGCTTGGAAGTGGATCTTTTATGCTTTGCGGTTGTGTGGTAACCAGTGTGATAAAATTCTTAGGCAAAAATAGAATGACTGTAAGCTCGCTATACAGGAAGCATTTAGAAGGTGTGATTTCGGCCATATGATGTGTTACTAACCGTTGACTGATAAGATACCTAAATTTCTGTGCATGCTTTTTTTTTTTTTTTTATAGAAATACGTCATGTTTGAGTTTGTACCCTGGAGACATTGTGTTAACTGAAATGAATTCAGTTTCATTTGTGCTTTTTTTTTTATACAGAAACACTGTCACACAAAAAAGGCCTGATCCTCCAAAAAGAGTTAAAAAAAAAAAAAACAATTACCCAGTGAGAAAAAAAACTCTCAAATAGAGGCAAGAAAAATCTCCCCAAAGGGAAGAAGTCTCTAGAGGGGCAGCCCATCGTCAGCTGGGATAGTTCAGACAGAATTATGCTTCTTTTCATTCATAAATAACATGAAGACATGCAATTTGACCAACGGTGGCCAAACTTCTGCACACCACTATATACAGTATGATGACTATTGCATTGTATGAAAAGTGGTCAGGACAGAATTTGACCATTCATAAACAGTTGGGGAAATAACCCCAGAAGGAACTATGTTCATGAACCCCAAAATTAATGGATCTACCATTTACTTTTATCACTGACTCCCCCTGAATCACAAAAACTGTACATTGCAAAACATCATGATTCCGTCTAATCAGTGAATCACTGCTGACACATTAACAGTCTGCCCTTGTTTTGAAGTCCTAATGTTTCAATCTCCCTTCTCTGTGTGATATCATTTAACAGACACTTACATAATTTGACCTGTGCACACAGTTGAGTTTTATACAGTTGAATATATACTGAAGTCACTGGGGTTAACAACCTTGCTCAGTGGAACAGGTATGAGGGCAGTGCTTCACCTGAGAACCAGGTAACAGGTCCTGTTCCCTAACCTAATGTACTACACCACTGCCCCAGACCGACTCAACACATTGAGGACCATTTATCAGACACTGTCAGGGAGTATTCTGTACAAGTTTTACTTTGTGTATTTGAAAAACAGCTGAATTTAAGCACAGCTCTTGGCAAATCCTACAAGTGTGATATCATTTACAACCACATGGCATATGTTCACCAACTCTAGTGAGGGAACAGTTTGATCATTTTTGTGATTCATTTTTATGGAAAGCTTCACTCGCGGTCTCTAAATCTCATATCTGAGTAAACCGTTTCTTTCTCCACTTCCCTCTTGTTCCGCCTCGCTTTGGGTTTCTTGTTGGTGAAAGTCAAAGCAGCGTAATTCATTGATTCCTCTTGACTCTAAAAAGAAAAACATGACACACCACATATGATTACACCTCAATCTCATAATAATAGCAGAAATTCACCACAGAAATTGACTTTATTTATTTATTTATTTATTTATTTATTTATTTATTTATTTATTTAGTTAGTTAGTTAGTTAGTTAGTTAGTTAGTTAATTAATTGTCTTTAAAAATTTTCACAACATAATATTTTTACCTGTTTGTTCACCATGTCTGCTCCGTTCACTTGATTGTTTGATGCAGCTCCTGTGTCAGTAAAAGGAAAATGCACATAAGCCGCTGGTGAGTGTAAGAAATTAATTACTTAGTTTATGCTCTGAATTTTGGTTTACAATCAAATAAGAAAGCTGTTCTTGTTGTACTTCTTCTTCTTGTTCTTGTTATTTTTGCTTGTTCTTTGTCTATTTCCTTGCTACTCCGTAAAGTGTCTATGTGACAGTTCTCTGTAAAGGGCGCTATACAAATAAAATTGCATTGAATCCATCTTCTTCTTCTTCTTCTTCTTCTTCTTATTATTATTATTATTATTATTATTATTGTTGTTGTTGTATGTTTGTTATTATTGTTAACATTACCATTATTGTTACTATTAACAATAATATTCAAAGCAGTATTAGCAGCTCTGGTAGTAGATTTTCATATAATCAATTATATTCACCAGTAGGACCGTAAGTTCTTACTCCAAGGATAATTCTTATCTCGACTCTGCGCCCTTTAAGATATTGAGTATTTTTATTATATTTTATGTTT